>NC_065920.1:67134760-67207350 GCF_024586455.1 Bactrocera neohumeralis | reverse complement strand
ATAGGAGTAATATTTTAAAGACTCTCAGATATATTTTTTTATGTTTTTTAATACAAAGAATATTATTTATTGAATCTGCCTACATTATTGTGGCTTAACTATAAGTTATGGAATTTTAGTACTTAATTAATCGATCCTCATAAAAACACTGGTAGATTTTTCCCCCGGATGTCTCGATGGGATAGAACGATGCTAATTGGAAACACAGTTTCGTCAAATTTTGCCATTCTATGTTTACTGATGATATCAAGATCTGTGCACATTCTCTTCAAATAATGAAATATACAAGTAAATAAAATTATGAATATTTGCTTCGCAGAAAAGCCACTGTCAAATCCTAGTAATATTTATTTTTTGATCTAAGTATTATTTCATGAAAAAAACTATAAGTCCAAAAAAAGTTAGAAGGTTGCCAAATATTTATAGTTTTTCGAAACTGTACTGAGTCAGCTGTTCAATATTTTCAATTTGATAAAATAAACAATTTGTTACGATCAGAATTGCAAGTGCTCGTACACTCGTATTGCGACTTCATTAGGCAAAGTGAACGTTAAATATGCACAAGTCCGTTAACCAAATTAATTATTTTTGTCGAGATAAAATTTTAGTTTTACATCTAAAAAAAAAATATCAGACCTTAAAAAGCCCTTAATTTTCATAATAAACCTTGCCCCAAACACGATACATTTCCCATTTAAATAACATGGGATTTATTTTTTGATTTTTTTCTAAGTATAAAAGTCATATTCTTGTACAAATTAAGTCTACAAAAAAAAGTTTTGACAATTTTTCGGTTGCCAAAAATTTATAGTTTCTCGAATATTCAAATGTAAAAAAAAATAAAGGAAAGCTGATGTACTCAAATGGTTTAAGCTGTTCAATATTTTCAGAATATATTTGAATATTAAATAAACAATTTAAAAGTTACGAAAATTCCGATCAGAATTGTATATCAAGTGCTTTTTCGTAGAGCACAATTCGTAAACTTTTTTATTCCTACAAACGCAAAAGTTACAAAGAAAAAAATATTCGTAAAAAGTCATGTTATTTAAAGGCAGATCGTGTTTGGAGAGTGAACGCTGATAGATGGAAAACATGCACACATGAATATTGGTATACAGGTAATATAGGAGTGTGTACCTTAGATAATTCAAAAGCCTGCGTTGTCCATTTATCCAAAGCAAGCTTGGGAACCGAAAAAGAAGACTGCGTTGAGAAAATATTTCTGTTTACATGGCAAATGAAGCTCATCTGTACGAAGCAGTTAAAGAAGCGGCATTCGGAGTAGCATCAGAGTAACTGGCAACATGCAACAAACGTTTGATAGCATAGGTGAACAGGTAATTTATAAGGACGTAAAGGAATTGAGAAACACAGAAATGATTAGGTGAGTATATGAAAACTTTATAAAGAGTCAATACATCGCAAAGTTATGATTTTTAAAAAGTCGATATAACATCAAGAGTGGGCAAGAAATGAATACCTCCGCCAGTCAGCTTATTATGGGTAGCGTTCCTTACGTGCATCTTACGTCAAGAATAGTCGCCCACTCTCATAAAAATTAAATAAATTGATACTTTAACATCTCCTGTGTAGTTCAAATATCAAACAATGTATAATTGGAGGAGCCTTAAACGAAAACACGCAACTATCAAATATCACACACACACGTCGTATAACTTGCGCACAATCTATGCTCAAAGATTTGAATATGAGCTTGCACTATCTCGTTAGCTAAATTTTTCCATGCTGTTTCTTTGAAAATTAAAATGTTGTTTACACCATTTGTGCAACATATGCAACATCGCAATGATGCGGTTTTGTACATGTGAATCTGTATGACGCTGGTGGAATAATGTATGTATATGTAGAGAATATACACACAAATGAGTGTTTGGTAATATTGCCATCCAATATTTTAAAGTAATATGTCGTCAGTGTGCCGCACGTGTTGCTGTCGCCGCGACTGATCTCTTTGCTAAAATATACATATATGTTGCGCAACATAGCTGATGAGATGATTTGATATTACGTTGAAGCAACTGCTGTTGCTGTCACATGACTGTCACAACGAAATTTGTTTGCGTAAATTTCGAGAATCAGACAACCAACGTCATAAAACACCAAGATGAGCTGCACAGGGTGAGCAAAATAAGTCAGCATGGTGGAGAATGTTTGTTTTGGCAATGAGGTGCTGACTGTCATTTTACATTGTCGGCTGAATGCTTGCTAACACACTGTTAACATTGACATTGTTTGCAGTAATTAATAATTTATTCCCATTTATATGTATTACCACTGCCAACCCCATGAGCGGTGAGTTCGAACCTTTGTGGGTCAGAATCGAAAATTATAGAAGAATCGCTCATTGCCAATGAATAACACTGCTACGGTAAAGAGATTTCAACACAAAATCAAGATTAAAAGTATGAATACGTGCCTCAGGTATAAAGGAAAGAAAATTCAAATCTTTTTTCCAAGTTCTATGTGTTAGTTGGTCGACGAACACTCTTCAATGCTCATTAAGAAAATCCTGCACGCATTCGGTCCTTTAAGTTTTAAAAAAAGAAACTGCGAGCTAGCAGTTCCAAACCAGGACGTTAATGGTCGTTATATGCGAAGGAGAGAAAAGGATTTATTTTATTTTATTTATGGTATGGTATTTATTTTTATTTTCAGCATCCTAAAATTGATCCTATATATTCTTTTCACACAGCGCATCGAACATTTGCTTCTGGTCTTTGCTACATTGTTTACTTATTTTGTACTCGTCCTATATACCGTTTTATTGTATGCTGTGTTTGTGTCCTTTTGCCCAAAGTCAACGCATTAAAAAGTTTACAAGCCGAGGTACATCCCGTTCTGCACCTTATTTATATACAACAAACAAAACCGCAGGTATTCTGTATGTCACAACAACCCTTTGGCATCAGCTGGCAGGAATTTCTTGCTTCTTGGACAAAAAAGAGAAAAGCTCGGAGAGGAAAATGGCAGACCAAATACCAGAGGTATAAAAATTCAGTTGATAGGATAAACGGTATAACTTATGAAAATAATATTTATTATCGCTAAATTTCACGAAATTTCTGGGTAGACCGAAATATTAAAATTATCACCAATGCAAAGAGGTGGCATTTTTATTGTCTTATAATTAAGTTCGCATTTGTGAAATTCAGCACCTCTTAAATATAGGCGAAGTAAAATTCAGGAAATTTTATTCGGTGTAACTGGTTTAAATGTCACTCAAAGTTACCTAGTTAAAAAAGTGCTTCAAAAGTAATTATCTTCAGACTATCTAAAATATGTTTATTCACGAATTAGTTACGAAAGTATATCTGAAATGTAGTACACAATACTTTGTCTTTGTCTGTTTTAGAGATTTATACATCATTGAATCCCAATATTTATTTAATTTTTGATTCTCTCTGTTATTTCAATTCTTGCACTTAATTAATCTGACAACCCGTTTGGAATTCCGTTAAATAAATACTGATCGGTTTTGTGAAAGCAGAAAAATCTAAGAGACGAGCAGCTTCACCGACAGTGTTGTGAACTTTAAAGGTGATATTGAAGACACATGAAAGGACCCAAACTCGGTGAGCTTATTGGGAAAATAAATCTTTATAAAGAAATTAAAATATATCACAATATTATAATTATTGATATGTATACTTTTAGAATATATGACTAAATTATATTGTTAGGAGAGCTTTTTAATAAAGTCGATTACATTTTGAGGCGACCAACGAAAGCACAACAACTTGTTACGATGAGATCGTAAAACCACAGACCGAAAGATCACCGATTTCTGGGCACCTATAGATCTATACTTTCATCTTTGTTGAAAAAATCTTAGCTTGGACCAAATTATATTAATCTCTGGTTAATTTCAATTTTTTGTAACCAAGCTACTTTTAGTAATTCCTTTAACGTGATGCGCGGTTAAAGAAACATGGCTTCCAGCTAAGCATTATTTGTAGCAACGCATGAAAATTCTTTATCACATCGTATTCTTTGGTAAATTGCTACGAAAATTGCTGTCTGACTTAAGCTTTAGAAACCATTTACCGTCAACAGAATAAGCGATTGCCCACGACGATTTAATAAATATTTAGAAAGAAACCAAAAAATCAGAAGCAATATCGACAGAATAGCTCGCCGCAACCACTACAGAAGCATAAACACTTCTTCACTAAGCGCGTACAAAATCCAATATAATGATAAACCGTTACATATTTGCACTAAAACCACATACTATGGTTGGAATAGACAAAATGAAACGGAAGAGAGAACAAAATGAATGCGACAAACCAATTTCCACGACAAAAAGAGGAGCGAACAAGTAAGGAAGGCCTAAGTTTGGCCATACCCGAACATCTCACATTCCTGCTAGTTCCAAGGATTAATGCCGGGTAATACCTTCAGATACACAAGGCTTGTTAGTTATATGTGGTCAAGGAAAGTTTAAATACGATTTTTTTCATTCTCAGCACAGATGCACGTTATTAGAAAAACACGTTCTCTCAATTTCATTAATATAACTCACTTATTGTATGTAGTGTAAAGCCACCCGGAAGTTCGAAAATCTTTGTATTAGGTATATGGGGACTAAGAGAAATATTGATCCGCCTCAACCCGTTTTTAACATACAGACACTATTATCATAAAAGGGTTCTCTTCACATTTAAATTATATATCTCACACTTTGACCGGTATTTTCGACAAAAATTCACCTATAGACACTGGGGTTCACATAATCGGTATCTGTGGGCTCGAACAGTTTTGGAACGATTTGGAAAATTTTTTGTAATAAGGTGACATACTTCAAATGAACTTTTTGTGCAAAGTTGTATCTCGGTATATTGTTTGCTTCAACTTTTGCCCACTGTTGTCTCATGCTGCGATCCCATGTGCCAAATTGGTTCTACATATATCTTAATTTGGTGATTAGTTATGGCACTTTAAAGGTTTTCGTTTAATTACGAACTCTTCCTCTCTTTTTACCAAGAAACACTGCTACAAGTTTCATCAATATATTATGTTAACTTTTCCTCAAATTATTGCTTGCAGAGACTGACGGATGGATATACAGATATACAGACATACAGACTTTTACTCAATTTTCAACTCGTTTCATCATTCTGATCATTTATATATATACAACCCTATATCTAAGTCGATTATTTTGAGGGGATGCAAATAAAGATTAGGTGAACAAATCTATTATACTCTGTAGCAACATGTTGAAACAGTATAAAAACGGCTTCATTCGCTTTGGCGCATTTTCGGGTATTTACTGCTGATTATTTGTGATATTTCTGACCACACACAATCGACCGCTAAAGTCTAATTTAAATTTAAGTTCGGGAAAAAGAATTGCGGCAACGGTGGTGACTATAAGTTTGGGTAATAGGATAGGATATATTTTATGCGTTGACTTTCTAAGCCAGAAATTATGGGATCGCTACTTAGTTTTTTAGAAGCAAATGTTGGAAAATAACAACAACAATAGCAAGTAACAAACAAATTACACAACAAAGCGGCTACAACACATTTTTATGCAAATTTAGTTGCCACCGAAAGAGTGTGGAAAGCGCACGCACCGATAGCGAGTCAATACGGTTGGGGATTTAGAACTAGTACTTGTACACCCAGCACATACAAACAAACACGTCTACATACCCACATTCATGGAACCGAAAATATTTCATAATTGACGTAATGGACAGCAACAACAAAAACGGTGTGGTGACAATTTCTCAAAAATGTATTATCCACTGGCATGGGTGAGAAAATGCTTTGAACTCAAATAAATTACTCGATGCCACTAGACGACGGCAACGTAACAGAAACGTGATTACAATGATGAAGTTATGCTATGTTATGTTTTGCTTCTTGGTTAGCAAGTGAATCATCGACGATGATAGGCACGGTGGGGAAATTCATAATGGAAGCGTTGTTATGTTTTGGTATTTTCCTTTTTGTAAATTCCTAGAACAATCAAGTAGCGTTGTATCTTCTTAGGTGCAAGCCATTTATTGTAAGCTACCGCTTTGGAAAAGAAAAATATACGAAAGACGATTATAAAATACAAGGCAATCACCATTAACTTAATCGAAGGCATTAATGGTATCCACTAGACGAAAAACGTGGGCGATTAAGTATATGAAACACACATAGTCCGTAGATTAGTGCTCTGCTGTATGTAGATTGAACGAACAACTGGAAATTGAACTATGAAAGCTGCGTAAAACTGTGGAGTGATAATTGAGAAAAATTCTAGAGAAATTTTTTCACAAACAAATTCAAGATATAATGGAATAACTGAAATGTGAACCGGGGAACCAAACGAATTAGCCAAGTTCGTTATTTGCCTCATCAATCTATTTTTGATATGCTCAAGGCTCTTGATCGGTAGATGAAGGTGTTTTAGTGGATACTTAGGTGTCTTTGACATCACAAAAAAACGCACTTTCAACAGTCCAAGTAAGTCTCTCGTACTTTTCGAGTATTAGTCCGGAAATCTAAGCTTAATATTGGTAGTCGTTTTGAAATTTTGCAAACGTCATTTTCTTTCTACGAAGCTGCTTATTTGTCGGAACTGCTGATATCGGGCCACTATAACGTATAGCTGCCATACAAACTGAACGATCGGAATCAATGGCTTGTATGGAAAACTTTCGCATTTGACGTGATATCTTCACGAAATTTGACATGGAGTACTACTAAAGGTAATAACATAATCTCCGAAAAAATTGTTTAGATCCGATTACAAAAGCATATAGCTTCCATACAAACTGTAGCCGAAGTTAACGTTTTTTCTTGTTTTTTTTTATATTTATTGTAATAACGGAATAAACAAAAATGTGCCATTTTGGCCGACCACTTTTTGCCATTTATCCGCTAGAGACATTATTCCATTAGTGTAAAACTTTCTTCAGTGTAAGTCGAAATTTTGAAATTTCCAGAACGGAAGGGAGCAATATAGTATGACATAATGTGATTGGCAGCACTGGAGATACATGACTGCAACGAAATCTATTGACGAAAAGACTAACTAATAGAATCTGCATTTTTGTATCTAAAAGTTATGAATTCCACATTATATTCAAGCATTCAAAAGAAACATATACGCTGAAAAGTGCACAACGCATCTTTATTCTATTGACCTATTTTATTTCATATTATAATCTACTACCACTTGAACCACGACAATTGAAACAAACATTTCATTTATTTAAATTGGTTCACCCTTATAAAACGCAAAATAGTGAGAAAAACACCAAAACTGCCAACAAAACTCTTAAGAAAACCTCAAGTTCTAATTAAATTTGGTTGAAAGAAGTTCGAGCATGCAGCACTCACTTATTTCATGATGCTTTACAAACTGTTATCTTAGCTTTTTCTCAAGTCAATTAACTGCTTTAAGTAAATAAAATAAATAAAGCAAAACAAACCAATAAAACCGAACCGAATCCAAATTCTAAAAGTAAAGCACCTGCGGCGATCCGAGTACAAGCCAAGAAAGAAGCAATAAAACTTTGAAAACCACAAAAGCTGACGGGCGAGTCTCGCGAAGCAATGAAAAACTGGCAGAATTGTAAGCTTTTGATTTAACTCGGTATAAGGGAACTGTGGGACGGCATTTCAAATTCCTTACATACAGCTGCAACCGAAACCATTGGTTTTCGGAAAGAGCAAAGAACAGCTGGTACGACGAGGAGTGCCGTGTCGCAGCGGAGAGAAAACAGGCTGCCTACCTCGCAACGTTACGATCGACCACTACACGTGCGTGATGGGATAGGTACCGAGAGTTGAAGAGGGAAGCGAGACGCATTTGCAGACAGAAGAAGAAAGAGGCCGAAATGCGTGAGTACAAAGAGCTTGATAAGCTGGCCGACAGGGGTGATGCTCGAAAATTCTACGAAAAAATGCGGCGGCCTACGGAAGGTTTCAAGACCGGAGCATACTCTTGTAGAACCCCCAGAGGTGATCTAGTCACTGATGCCCAGAGCATAGTTAAATTATGGAGGGAACACTTCTCCAGCCTGCTGAATGGCAGTGAACGCACAACACCAGGAGAAGGAGAACCCGATTCCCCAATCGATGATGATGGAGCAGACGTTCCATTACCCGACCATGAAGAAGTTCGAATAGCAATTGCCCGCCTTAAGAACAACAAAGCGGCAGGGGCCGACGGACTACCGGCCGAGCTATTCAAACGCGGCGGCGAAGAACTAATAGGGAGCATGCATCAGCTTCTTTGTAAAATATGGTCGGACGAAAGCATGCCCAACGATTGGAAGGCTTGGGCGATGACAGCAACTGATCAGTCGACGTTACGAGTTTTCGAGACAAAAATTCTGCGAAAGATTTATGGTCCTTTGCGCATTGGCCACGGCGAATATCGCATTCGATGGAACGATGAGCTGTACGAGATATATGACGACATTGACATAGTTCAGCGAATTAAAAGACAGCGTCTACGCTGGCTAGGTCATGTCGTCCGGATGGATAAAAACACTCCAACTCTGAAAGTATTCGGGGCAGTACCCGCCGGGTAAAGCAGAGGAAGAGGACGATCTCCACTCCGTTCGAAGGACGCCACGTAGCCAAAAGAAGAAGTGCTGTTGTTAACTCGGCTATAATCGCGTAAGCGGTGTCTACGCCAATTAAGAAGAAGAAGATAAGCAGATAAAGTAGTGGACTCGAAACGGCGGTAAAGGGATGAACAAGTCGACATCCAGGCAGTAATGTCTACTTATCAGCAGGTAATAAAATGGAAATCAAAAGTCAAAAGGCCCAAAAACGCCACAAAAGTAGACCAATAGCAAAAATAACATATTTTTCCCGCTATTTTCACATTTCTCTTTAGTTCGCCATTTCATCATGGAAAAATATACGATCCAAAAGCAAGTCGAAAATATTAAAATTTACTACCAAAACTCGGAGTCAGTGGCATTAACTTTAATAGCGCTACGCCCGATTTATGGTCGCCATAATCGTCCTGTCAGATCAGCTATTGACCGTCGAAATTGGAATCTAGATGCACAGTACAAAGTGAGACAAAGACGTGCCCATGGTGTCGAGAATATCGCTGTCGCTAGTGCATCAATTGAGAAAGACCCAAATCTGTCTCCCACACGTTGTTCTCAAGCGTTGGGCATCTCTGTGACGTCGTTGTGGAAAATTTTGTGAAAAGATCTTGGCCTACATCCTTACAAGATCAAATTGATGCAAGAACTGAAGTCGACTACCAGAATCGTCGTATTTTCGTGAATTGGGCAGAGCAACAAGATGAAAAATATCCGGGATTTTCATTGAAAAATCATTTTCAGCGATGAGGCTCATTTCTGTCTGAATGGCTTCGTCAGTAAGCAAAATATGCGTTACTGGTCAGGCATGCATTCTATGAGTCAGCATTGCATCCCGAAAAAATTACGGTGCGATGCGATTTATGGGCCGGCGGCGTCTTTGGACCGAATTTACGAACTGGATGATATGGACTTCAACAACAATTGTTTCTTGGTATATTAGAAATGATATGCCATTGTACCTTAAAAAATTCCCCCCGCGGGTAGGGGGGGAAACCGAATATACCCGTGGTAAGGCATGCCTGTCGTAAGAGGCGACTAAAATCCACATGCACTGTGTATGACATTTGTAGGTCTTGGTTTGAATGTCATCATGGTCTAAGTCAGAACGAGTGCTATAATACTGAGCTTGAAATGATATTATAGTTTTTATATTAATTCCTAATATAAAGGCATTTGTTGTTCAAGCGACAAATGTCACCAGTACCACGGGGAGCAGTTAGCCCTTGGAGGTAACTCCAATCTGCTCATTGGGTTTAGCCCTTTGTGGAGATTCGTGGTGGCTTTGGTTTAAACCTAAATGCAGGCAGGGCATTTGTCCAATGTGGAGTCGCATTGCGGCCGGTTGCCGGACCCAGAGTACGGCAGAGGTTTTAGGTCGGCATCGAACCCGACCAAGGCGGCTAGGGAGTCCCACCCTACCAATTGGAATCAAGGTGTAGGTGCAGGTGCATGCACTCATGCTTTGGTTCTCCAGAGTATGGTGCAGGTGCATGCACTTATGCTTTGGGGTGCTGATCGACGCATTGTATTGATCTACGTGCTTCTAGCAATAGAAAGCACCGTGAATTTGGGCCTTCGTAGGCAGGTAATTCACGTAAAACACAACGGACTCTGTACCATAAAAAATGTAAAACGATGTCCTTTTCCCGTAGACCTGTAGACCCACCTTCATACGTAACAGAAAATTTAGTTTGTAGCAAGTACACAGTTTCGTTGATCCGGGAGTAACTATGGACTCTAAACTCAATTTGATTCTTCATGCATCTTCCATGGTTTTAAAGCTAAAGTCGCTCTTAGTTTTGTTAAACGTTGGTCTAAAAAATTTGGAGATCCGCTTATACAAAAATTCTTTTTACATCCTCGATGAGGCCTAAATTAAAGTGTGCTTCTGTGATTTGGAACCTTAGTTATTAAGTCCATTTGGAGAAGTTAGAGTCCGTTAAAAAACATTTTTTACTTTTCGCCTTAAATCTTTTTCATTGGGATTTCAGGTTAAATCTTTCCCCTATTACTAACCATTTAAAACATATTAATCTACCTATGCACACTAGTCATAGAGAAATGCTGAGTATAATATTTCTTGTAAAACTCATGAATGAGTCAGACTGTAGTCCATTTCTGTTATATGATACTCGTATTAATTTTAATGATCCTGCTCGCTCAACCAGGCAGTTTAGACCTTTACTTTTAGAATTTTCTAGAACAAATTTCGAGTTAAACGAACCATTCCGTCGTTCGTAATCGTTGGGTATTATTATCATTATTAAATGTGTATTTTTGCTCCTTTTCAGCATGTCTTTACCTTTCTGTTATCACCTAATTAAGGATTTGTAACAACGAAAATCCTCAATTTTGTTTTTATTATGAATTCGAAGCTTGAAATTGGGCCATACAAACATCTGAATTATAATTTGTACCCTGTCAACCTCAAAAAATCTATATCGTAACAAAAAAATTATGCATTTCCATTATTACTTCATACTTTTTTCCAGCAGGCAGAAAAATTGGCAATAATCAATTTCGTTCAAATACATATCAAAAACGTTCAATATGCAAATAAAGATTTGAAGAAGAAAACAAATAAATATCGAAGAACAAAAAATGACGATCACATTGCCCTTTCAAACATCAGGAACAGCGTAGAACGCATGCAAAACAGTATGGAAGTGAATAGGCCCACAATTGAAAGCGGAGTAATAATGTTGAATCACGGTAGAAGAATAAAAAACAAAGTGGTTGTATTGGTGGGAATGCGGTGGCGATGTTGTGAAAAATTATTGCAATGATAGGCTGTGCGTCAGCGAGAAAAACTTTGTGCCACTTTGCGAAAATTGCCTGTCGTAAGCACACAAACACACGAAGACACCGATAAGTTCACGTTTAGCATCGTGAACAACAGTGGCAACAACAAGCATAACAACAGTTTCATGGCTTTATTGTCAATATGACAATGCTTTGGCTAATGATGGCGTTGATGATAGCAGCGTTGACAGCAGTACAAGCAATGCAATCGTTTATGCAAAGCGCTAGTAGTATGTGTGCAATGGCGTATACGTAATTGAAAATTTGCAGTTCAATTCGATTGAACTGGTTGCAAATTGCAAATGCAATTGCCAGACGCATATATTTGTATCAGCAGTTAATTGTATGAAGGACAGACAATTCAACATGATCTTAATTTTCCATATGAAAATACATAAATATATATATTGTATTTTGGTATTTGGATTGATATTGGGCCGGCAATGAATATTCGTATTGGAATATATTGTACAAATATTAGCTGGAAGTTTGTAGACCAAACATATTATTGGTGTTGGAAAGATATTTTATGTAACATGTCGGAAGCTATTAGTTTGATATTAATTTTGAAAAAGAAAAGAATTCATAGAAATAAAATAAAAAAAAATAAAATAAAAAAAAATCAAATCAAAAAATCAAATAAAATCAAATCAAAAAATAAAATAAAAAAAATAAAAAAAAACAAAATAAAATAAAAGAAAATAAAATTAAATAAAATAAAATAAAATAAAATAAAATCAAATTAAAATAAAATAAAATAAAATAAAATAAAATAAAATCAAATCAAATAAAATAAAATAAAATAAAAAAAAATAAAATAAAATAAAATGAAATAAAATAAAATAAAATAAAGTAAAATAAAGTAAAATAAAACAAAATAAAATAAAATTAAATCAAATCAAATCAAATCAAATCAAATCAAATAAAATCAAATCAAATCAAATCAAAAAATAAAATAAAATAAAATCTAAAATTTAAGAATCTTATTTTTGATAAAACTAGCTGTGAGTGGTTTGAGAGGGGCAATGTTAAGTGTTTATAATAACACTCGAAATATAAAGTTTCTTTTCAACCAAAAAATATGAAAACGAAAAATTTCTTTTACACCATGGTAAACTGTTCATAAAATTCATCCGCCGAAGAGGTGAAAATAACTAAAAACGATACACTGGAACTATGGTAATCTGATCTGAACAATTTTTTGGGAGATTATATTGTTACCTTAATCAGTAATCCATCCCAGGTTTTACGAAGGTTTTCTATTCGATCTGAACAATTTCTTCCGATATTAAACTATTTCTATGAACAATAACTCATACCGAATACCAGATATATCGTCAAATGAGGAAGATTTCCATGCAAGCGTTTGATTCCAATCCTCCAGTTTGTATAGCAGCTATATGCTATAGTAATCCGATCTGAACAATTTTTTCGGAGATTACATTGTTGCCTTAGAAAATAATCTATACCAAATTTCGTGAATATATCTTGTCAAATGCAAAGTTTTCCATACCAGCACTAGATTCCGATCGTTCAATTTGTATGGCAGCTATATGTTATAGTGGTCCGATATCGGCAGTTCCGACAAATGGGCAGTTTCTTGAAGAGAAAATAACGGTTACAAAATTTCAAAACGATATCTTAAAAACTGAGGGACTAGTTCGTATATATACAGACAGATGGACAGACAGGCAGACGGATATGGCTAAATCGACTCAGCTCAGCATACTGATCATTTATATAGAGATAAAAATCATCGGCAGATCCATTCCTCTAGGAAAGCCGTACAACATTGACAAGATGTTTCGTTTTCAGTAACTTGTCTAAAAAGTTTTTCGAGAACCTTGTCACCTCAGAAGTTTACTAAGACGACATAGCGAAGAAAAGCGAATCCAAACGAATATACGGACCGCTCGATTTTAATAATCTGATAATTTCTATTTATGTCGGCAAGTAAATCTTTGACGAATACTAATTAATAAATTCCTAGTTTAGTGAGTCACACAACTGATGAGGTCATTTGGACATCTATTATTCAACGAGCAGGTAGCTTCTTCTCTCATACAAAGTAACAAAACAACAGTTCCAGCTTGGTGAAGCGGCGTAGATACAAATGGTATGGAATAATTGTTGACGGGTAAAAAAAAAAATGTAAAAGACGGGTTACAAGTCAGCTAAAAGGTAAATAAGCATTGCAACGTATACGGTTAGGGAATTTTCACATAATGGCTACAAGAAGGGAAAAAACATTGTGCTTTTGAGAGAGTGGCGTGCTATGGCTTGTACGGTTGGCTGCTCGCCTATTTGTGGGGTTGACAAATGTCCGGTTTAACATTAGAGAAGTAGTGCACTGAATAAAGATAAAGAAAGGACAAAAATAAAGCGAGTGCCTGTGGGCGTTATAATTTTTACGGTATTAGCTGTCAAGGAAAATTTGTATTGCCACCAGTATATATTATAAGTAAATGACCTATGGCTATATTGGTCCTGTCAAAGCGCTACTTTCTGCATATTTATTTTGTGCTTAATTATTAACCGTCTTTACTTTTGTCCGACTTTCTTTTTTTCTAAATCAAATACGAACAAAAGAGACATTCAATAAAGAAAGAAGGGTATATAATTTTAATTAAGAAGATCCGAATTGAATAATTTACGTTTGGCATACTCATTCAACTTATAGTCCGAATTGACGCTTCTGTGAGGTTGACAAATGGGTCAGCCTTGTTTGTCCGCGGTTGAAATGAATTCGAATGGCTGCAAGTCAAAAATCCAGTTCACCATGCATTGTCATGCAAATGAGCGAATCCAACCGAATATACGGACCTACAGGAACATACTTTACTTCAGCAAGCGAACAAGCACTTCCTTGCTCGAAGCTGTTCACTTTTCCTTTGTCACTTGACTCCGCGAAGAACAGAAACCGCCGGTAGAGCCTTCATTAGAATGAATGAGCAAATGAATTCAGAGGAATATCCCTACGTTGTTTGCTTGAGTGATGACATCGTTACTAGGAATAACAAGCGTTGACCAAACGGCTGACAGCGGCAAGAAATAATAGTACAAGGAATGCTGTGTGGAGGAGAATTCGAAGCATGAGTATTATGTGGGTAGTTCTGGCATTATTCTTCCACCATTTAGCTTTTCATGCAGCGCTTTCGGTGCTAGTTGAAGCATTTACATAAGGCAAATATGGCTTGGACGACTTTCGTTGCTTGTTGTCGCCATTATGGTAGCATACGCACACACTCACATGGATAATCGCAAATGGTTTTTAAAGTAGCTGAACATCTGCGGCAAAGTTGTATAGTATTACGATGTGTGGCGGTCAAGAAAACGATAGAGCTTCGCTACGTTAAGTACCGTAATTTGAAGGACGTTGCTCGGATCGCCTGGCTCAACCTGCCTTGATTTGAATTGCAGATCGGAGCTGCACAGTGCCTTTGGCCTAAGGACTTAAAGGCAGACACATATAAATGTGAAGCAGCTTGGAAGAGGATATGATGATGTACCAGGGTATATTTGCTTATAATATTACTAGGAAAAGAACAAAGATGGCAGAAATTAATGAGCAGAACTCTTTTCGTTTGTGGCAGAGTTAAAGGATGAAATCAGCGAAAAGAGGAAATTTTTCTAATTTAGAAGCGTATAGGTTAGGTTAGGTTAGATGGCTGATCTAGAGAGATCGCACGTTCACTGCTGCATGTAGTCCTTTATGAAGCCATAGAAAAGAAGAACTTCTTTGTTAGAACGCATAAATTAGCAAAACGCTTGGTAGCCAATACAAATTTGAAGAGGCGTTTAATTTACATTCCCGCCAGTTTGGCGGCGTGTCTGTAGATATGCCATCCCAGGTGCTTAAGTCTTAACCTTCCAAATGGCAGTCAAAGGAAATTGAGTTGTTTTCAGCTGATTTTCTTCGTGGTATCAGCTTCTGCAGATGTGTATGTAAGATTCAGAGTCAACGTCATTTCCAATAGAAAATGACCTGTTTTCACCTAGGAGACTAACCTTGTAGGACAAAGGGATCATTAAAGATCTTGCGTTCGATCTTGGGATAAAAGGTTTGCTGACAGCGCATGTATCGATGGCATGCGTAGACCAGACTATCTAGAAAGAAGAACACAAGAGAAGGAGTTTGTTTGTTGAATCATCTGTCGTGAAAATACTTGAAATGGCTTCAATAATACCGATTCTCTTTGTTATCATTAAAGATTTATATTTAGAACGTTCGTGAGGAGCAATTTCTTTGAAGTAGTGTTCGAGAAAATATATCATAAAGTTAATGGCGTCAAACATTCCACGGATTGTAAAATGTATGTGTCTTAAGGGGGAAAAATAATTGAGATGTATCTAATCAGATACATGGTGGCTGGTGCTTTTTGGTGGCAAAAAAGTGACAATTTCGTTTAGGTGTGTTTTTTGAAAGGTATATTTAATTAAAAAAGAGGGGTGTATTCTCAGATGTGATAAAAATTTTATTCATATTTAACTTGGGGTTAAATAAACCTTATTATACATCTATCCATATACCGAAAATTTAAATAAAGAATGGACTAGACTTGAGATGTATATTTTTCATGGTATTCTTCGTAAGCGCATTTTTAATTATTCGCCATTACTAACATGAAGCCGTAGTCTCCATTTCTTTGTTTCATTTAACATTTGGTCTCAATTACAATTGTGCGCTGCTGTTTATTCTACTCCTCTTCACAAGCGCTTTCTTTTCACTTTACATCATTATTTTCTAATTTTGTAGCCGAAGATACATACCTAGCCCATCAGTACATGATCATTAAACAATTTGAAATCGGAAAAATTCATTGCTTTAAGATAAGTGCGATTAGTAAGATCTTTAAACCAAAAACAAATTGTCGAAAAAGCCGCCAACTCGTTAGAGCTCATTTCACTGAATATTATTCAATTTCAACTTGGATATACTATAAATAACAGTACATACACACTTAATTTTATGACAATTTTTTTATTTAAATTTTAAATTCTCAAACTACAGGCATTCAATTCTCATTTTTTCTCACTTCTTCAGATTTCCCGTACTCAATCTCAAGATCTCGTCTGCTTTCAAGTTGTTAGCATTTAGTAAATTTAGAGACGCAGCAACTTTAATCGGAATAAGTTTGAATTTGTGTGCCAGAAAAACATCACGTAAGCCATTGATCAGATCTACGCGACGCACATCCCAATTGAATGTCAGCAGACCCAGCGACAACCAGCCAAACTCCATCGACAAAGCAAGTACCTAAGTACGAACGAAGCGCGAGCGTTGATTTAAAAAATGAAGAGCCAGTAAGGCGAATACAAAAAGTAGAAAAAAAAACAAGAAAACACGTTGACTTCGGCTACACCGAAGCTAATATACCCTTCAAAGGTGCATTTCTTTTAGTAACTATGTGTTCAGTTTGTATGGAAGCTATATTATATCTGAATTAATTTTATGTTATTACCTTCAGAACTCCGCTCAAATTTTGTGATGTGTGTGTTTCCATACAAGCCATTGATTCCGATCGTTATTATATGCTGTAGAAAATAACCATGTCAAATTTCGTGAAGATACACATTGTCAAATGTGAAAGTTTTCCATACAAGAACTTGATTCCGATCGTTCAGTTTGTATGGCAGCTATATGTTAGGGTGGTCCGATATGTAGTTCCGACAAATGAAGCAGCTTCTTGCAAAACGTTTAAAAAAAGTTCGTATATATACAGACAGAAGGACAGACAGACAGACGAACATTTTTAAATCGACTCAGCTCAACATACTGATAATTTATTATATATATACTTTATACTCGATTCCTTTTGGTGTTACAAACTTCGGAGAGCACCGATATACCCTCCTCAGGGTATAAATATACCCCCGTTCAGGGTATAATTAAACAAAAACTCCGGGCAGCATAATAGCAACACGTACCAATTTGCTGGATATGAAAATAGAAGTGAAGAGGAAGAAGACGTAGTCGCATTGTCACAAAGCTGTGCTGTCATTGCTGGATATCGAAGCAATGAAGTGAAAGTACTTCATGATGGCAAGCGAAATACAAAAACAAGTAAAAAATAGTTTTTTGTAATGATACAGAAAGACAGACACTCATCACGAGAGCATGGTCCTAAAAGAAGCTAAGTGTGAGTCAACTTCTAGTTCATTTGAAGCGAAAGGAGGAACTATCGAAACTGTCAAGTGCGTTTGTATGTTAGAGAAAATAGGCCGGAGGCGCACAAGACTGTTAATAGTTTTTCTAATCTGGCGAATTTACTATTAGCAGGGCACTCGTAAGATATACTTTATAAACTCCTTTATAGTCTGTCCTGGTTCCTTAAGTCGGTACAAATCGAATTTATGAATGCATCGCTTAAAAATTTAATATTTTCAAAACGCACATAGCCCTCCAAGGTAATCACATCCTCTCTAACGCACAATGACTGCACCGATGCCTAAAGATTCTGACAAACAACTGGATAGAAATGTAAGGCTAGAAACCTAATTCAATTGTTAGAAAGAATATACGAAAGTTAGTGCCCTCATGTGAATGGTTGTAGTTTGCTCCATAACTGAACGATTTTATGTTCTATCAAAACAATTTGTCCAATTCAATCGACTCGTGGAACCCTATCATGTTTGAAGAAGAAACATTTTCTTGTTTGTGCATAAAATCTAACATTGACTTTGCAATACTAAAACAAAAATAAATATTACAAAAATACTGATGAACGGTTTTGGTGATTTGAGAGTCAATCAAGAAAAGAAGAAATCACAAGGAAACATATCGCTAACTTCATATAAATTCATTAAAAGTTAACAATGTTTAACATACTATAAACGGACGAACAACCACTAAGGAATTATTCACTACTTTCTTGATACACAATACAGTTCGCTCCACCTGGGCACTATTAGCTAAGCATAGTCAAACTTGACTTACCGTACTGAAGGCTGCTGAACTGAACAATGCCTAATACGAGCTGACCGGCACACGTAATTCAACAAAGCGATGACTAGAGCACAGCTGAACATAGTGGCATAGGTAATGTTGAAAGTTTAACTAATGGTTTTGTGAAGCAATAACTCTTAAGCGCCTACTGACAACTTGACCTACCTCACTCTATCATATTGGATATTCACGGCTATTTAAGGTAACGGTGCTACTACAGGTAGGAGTGCTTCTTACAAATTCAGCGAGTTAAAGCGTAGCTGTGGAGCTAAATTGGTTATAAGGAGTATGAAATATGGAAATCAGGAAGGTTGAAGGGTAGCGGCTCGTGAGAGTTTAGAAGAGTAACAAAATAAAAATATTTTATTCAGAAATTGTTATTAGAAGCTTTGCCATAAGACCGCTAGTGCTACTAAATTAAAAGCGAGAAAACTGAGCAGAGTAACGCAGTGAGTGAAAATTTGCGGCTAAAGCAGATAAAATGTGGAAACTTTTGCAATGCGAACTATGCCTAGGTAACTAACAAGGCCTGGCTCGGTGGCTGGCGTTGTAATGGCAAGAAAGGAAATTAGAATTTCAATTAAATGCTTTCTTGGTATCAAGGCATGTGTGTATGTAAGGCTTTCAAAGTCAACGTCATTTCCATTTGACTTTTCTGCACTAACTTGTAGGCCAGGAGACAGCAGAGACAGTTAGTGGATAGGTGTGTTATAAAATGCATAATGGACATCCCGGCACGGAGGAGTTTGTTTGTTGAAAATGTAAGTGTACTTGAAAGCGTGTGTTGTTAGTGTGATGCGTTTCTTCTACATTGCTATCATCACAGTATCTGTGACAGTTTAGATGTTACATGGGTTTCCTCGGGTAAGAAGCAGCCCCTTTTCAATAATTTTTTTCTCATATAAAAATGAAATATTTTACATGTCTATAAACAAAGAAATTCTGAAATTTTTGGAAAAAAAACTAAACTCGGCCATTTCCGGTGACTCCTCGGAAAATAAAATTTTATTTTCGAGAACGACATGCCGTATCGTTATTGAGATATACAATTGGTTTTTGAAATTTGAGCATTACAGCTGGCCCCAAAGATGAATTATGAATTGCTATCATTTTCGGCCTGTGTTTCAAACTTTTTGCTTACTGAAACCTTTTATTAGCATCAGATAATAGCTAAAAAAATATAGTATCAATAGCGATTAGTAAGATCTTTAAACCTTCTAAACAAATTGTCGAAAAAAGTACTCTGTTAGAGTAAGTTCAGTGCTTATTTTGTTTTCATTATGATTTGATGACAGTCTTTGTATTTTGTGCCTATTTAATTCTTCTTTCTTCTTCAATTCTCAATTTTTCTCACTTCTTCACTTTCAATCTACCACCTATCAACTGTTAATTAATAGTTTTGAAGTAAACGGCAATTTTTGGGCGAGATAAAGTAAAAACGTGTTGAACCATTTTTTACGACCACCCTAATACAAATAATTTTGAGTGAAAGCGTTTGAATTTTTGGTGGTCTGCAAAGGTGAGTAAGGCATGTGTTCCACGCAGTATGTTCCAACTGACCATCACTACGGCCAAGCGCATTCAACGTTACTCGTCAATTAGTCTAATTAATTTTGGAAAATTGTGAGTGTGTGTGTTTCTGTGCATGTGTATAAAGGTACGAACACCATACCGCCAAACTTTTCCGGTACAACGTTTTATCTCTTAAGGGTGTGACAATGTAGTCAGTGAACCACTATTCAACGAATAAAAAAAATTACAAAAACAGTGAATGGCTAACTGAGTGAAAGCACCACTGTACTGAAATGACTTGACTGAATGACGCTTTCGGAGAGAACCGCATAAAGGTTGTCAAATGGACCAACGACAGTCGCCGCGTCAACCACCAAAAAGAAAATGAAAAACCGACTTTCACACATACATATGCATATGCAATCAGCCGAGTGCTTCACATTTCGCAAACAGACACATTTTGTCACACACATCAAAGGTGCTAGAGATAACTTATTGGCACCACGCAAAAAACTAGGGTTTTAGAACCAGGACCATCAATTTTGTGAAGGAAATTTATTATTTTTTCCTTTCATATTCGGTTAGTGCAGTAATCTATTTCAAACAAATTTATGTAAAATTTTCAATACATTGAATAATAAAGTAGGTTCAGCGATATTTATTTCGTGATTACGTTATTTTGTTGAAGGGTATAAAAAAGTGAAATATTTGTATAAGCGGATGTTTAGTTTGGAATATAATTTATTGAACTACAGAATCAGGGTTTAGATTTTGATAGACAAAGTGTTCTAATATTTACCAAAGTTTCATATATATTAAAAACAATAAGAAACTATAAAGCGAGAAGAATGATGAACTGAAAATAAAAGTCTCGAGATGAAGGTTGTTGATAATGAATAACTCTAGTCTCTGCCCCTGCTAAATGCTCAAATGGACTCTGTTAATTAATATTTTTTTGTTTCAATTATTCATTCAACTAATTAAAAATTAATTGAAAAAACAGCAAAAATTATTTTCTTTAGTTTTACATTCGCAAACTTAGGCGACAAAAGGCAGAATGAAAAGTATCATACCACAAAACTCATGTATTGTACATTTGTAAGCACTGAAATATCTCTCTGATGAAGTGTGGTAGACATTTAGACATCACACGCTCATACTCCTTCAAGAAACTCTGAACTCCTTTAGTTTCGCATAAAATGGAAATCATATCTCAAATCAGAAGTAATGATGACGAGTCGCGAAATGCAGCAAGAGAAACGAATAGAATGTAATCTATATCAGAAAATGGAATTATCTCCAAAAAATTTTTTTAACTAATCCATGTTGTACTTATCCAAATAAATTACTGCAATAGCAGAAAAATATGTATCTATTGCTATATGGCTACATATTCTATATGTATATTAGTCCTTTGTGAAGCCATGAGAATGAAGAACATCTTTATTTGAACTTAAAAATTAGCAAAACACTACATAGCCAATACAAATTTGCACAGGCATTAATTTCCATTCCTGCCAATTTGGTGGGATTCCTGAAGGTATGCGCTTCCAAGTGTTTAAGTCTTGACATCCGAAACGCGGGGTGCGCCACAGTTAAGAAGCTTCTTTCAAATATGTTGACTATTTCAGGGTTGGGCAGAGAACAGTTTCCAGAGCTGGTTTAGTAACAACATGTCAAAACGCCGAGAGAGCAATATTGTTAAAATCATTACAATAAAACCCAAACCGATTTTATTTACCAGAAGATATACCAAGTGTTTAAGTCTTGACATGAAACGTGGCACCAAATGAGAGACATCCGTCTGCAACCTGTGGATACAGTAAAATATCTAGGGCCCATCTTAGATAGGAAGCTTTCATGGAAGCCGAATATCGAAGAGAGAGCAAAAATAAGGCATCGTCAAAGTGTGTGAGGATTTCCGATCACCGAAAGTGGTCCTCTGGCTTTACGACACCATAATCAGGCCCATTATATTCCATGGATTCTTTATATGGTGCAGGGCTCTAGAAAAATCCACATCAAAGAAACTCGAGAGCGTTCAACTACGCAATCATTATGTCAAGCGAGAAAGAAAGAGTGGAGGCTACAGGAAATAAATACATGCTTGCCGAAGAGAAAGGAACAAAGAGAAGACAGGATTTTCTTAGTGATAAAAGTGATTTAAAAGATTTTAGTTTTGCGTTAAGTTTTAGAAGTAGCAAGGATTCAGCTCGCGAAAAGGCTAATTTTATCATATACAATTTTCTCTTTGCAGTGTACGCTTATCTACTGCTGAACATGCGGTCGAAGAGAGAAGGTTTTGAGCTGTACGTATGTATATTCATACAAAGACGTTGAGTTTTTCTCCTACTACTTTTATGGGCAGTAAGGCGGTACAGCTTGATTTCTTTTCATTACCACATTGAATTTTTTTCTATTAATACGAATACGGCTATAAGCCCGTAGGCAGCGTCTACGCCAGTAAAGAATAATCCGAATCTATTTTACAACCACTTGACGTTAAAGATTACTCACAAGTAGTGCTCGCTGCGTATACTATTTATAACTATGACCTCTACATTTTATGAGTGGAGAATATTCCCTGCTTTTACCATACATCTATGTAGTTATATTTACGACTATTTTCCTTTTCCTTATTTAGGTTCTCGCAAAAGCACCACTGCGTTTATGTATATATATATGTGTATAAATGTCTTCGTATTTTTATGCTTCTATTTAAGTGATATTGATTACTGCAGTTTGTTATAGCGATGCTTATACTCAATCGCCTATTCGCGAGCTTCAAAGATCTTACAGGCGGATAACCGAGTGCTGGCGGGTTTTCTACTGTATATAAGGAAAAGGTACAACAGGGAAATGGTTTACAAATAATTTTTTTTCCCTTTTAGAGCGAAAGCCATAACTTAATTTAAGTCGTAATAGAAAAAACTATTTATCTTCGGTGTACAGAAGCTGAATGGATAATTATTCTTTACAACTTATGTACCTCCACCCCTTTACCTTCCACCTCCTTTACAAAGTTGAACAAGTTTGCCAAAACAAACCCTGTTGGCTATTGTCATAATAAAAAGTTGTTGTCATCGTTGTTGGTGATGATGAAATTCTTTTCTTTTTTTCATTGTCGGTTCTGTGATGTAGACACCGTTTGCTTTTTGTACTTTTTTATGCCTTAATACCTAGGAGGAAATGACGGAGGCCTTATAAAATATAAATTATACAAATGATCAGTATGACGAGATGATCAATGATCAATCTGTTCAAATTTTTCTTACCGTTAATATATAACTACTTACAAACTGAACCCAAGAATCGAAATCGAATAGGTTATTGTCAAACACTAGATAAATATAAATTATACATATATAAATGATCAATGATCAATCTGAAATTTTTCTTACGTTAATTTTTGAACGAAATCGATTTTTCATACAACTCGTCAATATTTTCACAAAATTTGCCATAAGTATAAGGCACCGGTGCATTCTCTGAAGAAAATTTTCAGATTAAATCACTCTGCTATGTTTTACAAACAGACCAATCAATTTCTTTTAAGTGGTATTTTGTGTTTTGTGAAGGTTATTAAAGCTTCGGTGTAAACGAAGTTACATTTTTTTTGTTTATTATTTACCGTCACTCTCCCATCTTTCCCACTATCTACTGTTGATAAAAGAAATCCCACAGCTCAATCAAGTTTCCTGAACCAATTTGTGTGCAAATCAGTTTTCCAAAACGCTGTGTGAAAAAAATATTTATGCGATAATCCGTTTTGTCCTAGCAGGAGGCCAACATTCGCTGCCAAGTTGAAGAGCCACAGTAGGTATAGGGTAGGGTCTTTTGATTGCTAGCGTGCGGAAAACTGATGCATCTTTGCTGTTCAATAGTTTTGACTAACTGAATGCGGTATCCTCCCTGTGGCTAGCGAGGATTTGACGACCCATAACACAAATGCTCACACTTGCATGTGTGCATGTGGGTATTCTTTTCCACTCTTAGCAATCTTCTACCATACGCACCGTTGTCGGTTTGCAGTTACTGATTGCTCTTTTGTTGGCTATAACCTCGAAGTTTGTCTGCCTGTTTATCAGCCGCCAGCGGACAAAATACGGTTAAGTGGCGAATCTGTGATGGTAGAACTTTTGTAAATTTCCATTTTCATAAAAATATGATTACTGCGGAAGAGATAGCAGTGTGGACAGAAGAGTGCGTTGAGCAACTCTGAGTTGATCAGTGAACAAAAATCAAGAAAAAAGGGAAATGTTAAAAAACTAGATAAATAGTAAATTCATTTTAGCTCCACAGCTTAGGCTGCCCGATTTCAGTGATATGTGAAAAGGTTAGCAAGTGCCTCTGTCCGTAGAAATATACCGAGCAGTAGCAATAGACCTACAGTTTAACCATGTTTGCTGTTGTGAGTGTTTGTGTTGTTTGTTGCCTAAGGGTGAAACCGACAATTTATCATTTGTATGTAAATAATCTACGAGGAAGTTGACAACTTCTACCGACACAAATTTGCATAAATTTGTGTGTGAGTGATAAACCATGATTTGACTTTATGATTGGCTTGCAGCCACAGTAGGGCTTGCAATTTAAAGTGGAGAAGGGTTACAAATTTCGTAAAACGAATAAAAAATACTCTGAACATTGTATTGAAATTTAAATTGTTTGTACATAAATTAGTCTTCAAAAAAAGTTTTCATTTTACAAACAGAAACAAGAAAATTCGAATATCGAATTCTCTGTTAAATTAAGTATGAAATATATTTTCCCATTTTGTTAGACTTATCTGAATAGTTTATCGTATATGCCATTAATTGGTGACAAAATGAGAGTTATAAATATCAAACAGGGCTCGAAAGGGCACTCTTTGGTATTTATTTTTTGAAGTTTATCTCTTTCAAATGTTGGACTGCGTCTCAGATGGCTCATCTGTTCAGTCCAGTTTTCGATGACTTGTTCTAGCATTTCGACTAGCAACTGGCGAATGATACCCGAGCTGTTTTGCTCCAAGGCCTGAATCGAAGTGGGATTGTCCACATAGTCTTTAGACTTTACATATCCCCACAGTTAAAAATCTAACGGTGAGATATCACACGATCTTTGTGGACAACCGATCGGCCAGAAACCTAAAATTATCTGCTCACCGAAGTGTTCTGTCAATAAATCCATTGATTGATACGATGTGTGGAAAGTAAGGGCGTCTTATTGAAATCATATGTCAACGAGATTACGAGTCACCATTGACGGTTAAGACTCACAAGCCACACCAAACCGTTGTATTTTTTGGATAAAATGTCAGCTCTTGAATGTCTTCAGGCTGCTCTTCATCCCAAATGGACCTATTTTGCTTGTTTAAATATCCATTGAGTCAGAAATGGGTCTCATCGCTAAAAAACGTCAGGTTTCCTTGGAATTTTGCAAGAGCCCATAGAGCGTAGTTATATAGCTTGGGAAGCTCGGGCGGCTTCAGTTCTTGCCCAAGCTGTATTTTGTACGCTTTCAATTTAAGGTCTGGACTTAAAATGCGCCAAGTCATTCCATACTTCAGTTCGAGTTGCTACGAACAGACGGGGTCTATTCGGTCGAATATTATCCCACAGTGAATGCCGCATCTGAAGATAGGTTATGGTATTGCCAATATATGCTTAGTAGGCTTATTATGTTGACCATAAGTTTAGCGGAGTGCGCGAAACACATTCTTTAGAGATCGGGATTCAGATAGCTTGTCGTTTTTTTTAACATGTGAGTTAAATAAAATTTTTGACAAAAACTGCATTTCCATTAGTCGCAAACGAATTTAATATTACATTTAATTCAGGTAAATACATTTGATTACAAAACGTGCCCAGAAGCATAGCGTCAATTTCTCTATTTTTCAGATTCTCATACCATTAATTATTGTCCGTCTTTTTATCTTATTTCTAGAACACGTAAACCACTGAAGCTCTTTGTGTTCACGAAGCGCGCTCAATTTATGTCCACAGTTGAGCTTTTGAATAAATCTTCTCAGCGAACTAATGCAAAGCATTACAGTTTTTCAGTCACTCTCCCGCATTTTCTGATAGATGGACAGACAAAGAGACGAACTAAATACTCAGCAAATCTATATGTCTAAATACACAAAAGCGCCGCCAAACCCGTCAAAATCAGTGAACCGCTGTGCAATTGAGTTTGTTCAAACAAGTTGGCGGGAAGTCTACAGGTGAGCAGGAGGCAGTTCGGTGTGGAAATCCAATAAAATGCGCATTAGTCGCGACACATCGGACGTTTATTGAAGCTTAATGCCGCATTGCGTAACCGTCGCTTAAATCCATTAAGGCGTCAAACGAAACAGCTTTTGCGGTGCACAGTTACAGTTTTCACAACCTCCCCATCTTCACCCCACATAATCCACTTAATGTCAGCCAGTGCTAGTCTTAGTTTTGGAAGGGATCGCATCGCTGTTGCAGTTTTATTATGGCAGTAAATCCATTCAACAGCAACAACTAACAAAATGTACTAAATTGAGTTTGTTGTTGCTTTTACTGGTTTTGTGGTTGTTGTTGTTAATAGCGGTTACTCTGAAGAATTTTAGTAAATTTCCTGTCTTTTCCGTCTTACACCAAAAAGCTTTTACTTAAGACACCAATGCTGGTGCGTCGTAAAGTGAATCAGCAGCTATTTTCCTTGACTGAAGCATATTAAAAAAATTTAAATGCTCATAGTATTTTTTGGTCTTTTCTTTGTTCACCAAACGGTTATTTGTATCATCCAAAAATAATCGAGTTAAATAAAAGGTTATATATTGGGTTGTCAAATATCTTTCCGCCTTTTTGTCTTTTGGATTTCGCGGTTAGGTATAAAGCGCTACAGAGCTAGTATATGGCAATACTATACATCTTTGAAAGATCTTGACATAACCTATAAAATGACGCTATGCATGATTATTTTGGATACTGCGTTCAACAGTTATAGACGTGTAAACATGGAGTTCACTAAAGCCGAATTCGCGCTATTTTAAAGTTTTTCCTTGTTAAAGGCAAATCCGCTATTACTTCAAACTGCGGAGGAATGGTTTTGACGATTCAGAGCGGGTGGAAACGACAACATTAATAAGCCAGCCGGAGGAAGACCTGTTACGAGTTCCATATAACGAATACCGATCAAAGGATGGAAAACATCGAGTAAGACCGGCATGTGACATCTCGTGCCATCGCCCAGAAGAAGGGAGTTAGTCACAAAACCATTTTAAACCATATGCAGAAGGCTGGATACACAAAAAAGGTTCATGTTTGGGTGCCGCATGATTTGACGCAAAAAATCCTTCTGAACCGAATCAACGCCTGGGATATGCTACTGACACGGAACGAACTCGACCCATTTTTGAAGCGGATGGTGACTGGCGACGAAAAATGGATAACAAGTGAAAAGGTCGAAGGCCGGTGAATCGTCCCAAACAATGGCCAACATGGGATTGACGGCCAGAAAGGTTTTGCTGTGTGTTTGGTGGGATTGGTAGGGAATCATACACTATGAGCTGTTCGCTTATAGCCAGACGTTAATTCTAGCATGTACTGCGAACAACTGGACCGCTTGAAGAAGAGTCCAGAATTGGCCAACAGGAAAGGTGTAGTGTTCCACCAGGACAACGCCAGACCACACACTTCGTTGATGACTCGTCAGAAGCTACGGGAGCTCGGATGGGAGGTTTTATCGCATTCAGCATATAGCATGGACATAGCGTCAAGTGATTACCACCTGTTCATGTCCATGGCGAACGCTCTTGTTGGTGTTAAGTAGAACTCAAAAGAGGCTTGTGAAAAGTGGTTGTCCGAGTTCTTCGCAAATAAAACGGGGGGCTTCTACGAGGAGGTATTATGAAGTCTAGATGGAAATATACGAGGTATAACAATTAAGTAATGAGACTGATTCCATAAAAACCGTATATTTGAAAATTATTCTACAACTCTGCTATCCCCTTCAAAGTAGTCCCCTTGGGCAGCTATACAGTGATTCCAGCGCGTTTTAGAGGCCAAATACTGGGACACGCTGAGAGCGGTGTGGCACGGCGCGTTGTCGTGATGAAGGATCCAGTTACGAGCGATGTCTGGGCGCACCCTGTTGACTCGTTTTCGCAATCTTTCGAGTACTTGGCAATAGTAGACTTGTTTCACAGTTTTTCCCGGTGGAACGAATTCTTTGTGGACGATTCCACGACTATTAAAAAAGGCAATAATCATCGTTTTCACCTTTGACTTGCTCATGTGAGCTTTT
This sequence comes from Bactrocera neohumeralis, assembly GCF_024586455.1. Taxonomy (NCBI): domain Eukaryota; kingdom Metazoa; phylum Arthropoda; class Insecta; order Diptera; family Tephritidae; genus Bactrocera; species Bactrocera neohumeralis. The sequence continues at coordinate 67,179,240 of NC_065920.1, read as the reverse complement.
TTCGGGCGGGGGGCGCGCGGAGACAACCATTGTGAGCTTGGGCACGACTGGGCATGACTAAGAGCACTATCACCATACACTCTTAAAATTTTAGCGTACGTTTCCGAAGCTGTTTCGCCCAATTTGGCGCAAAATTTTATCGCGACGCGTTGCTCTTGATTTCGTTTTTCCATTTTCGTGACGAGCACTACAAACACACGTCTACTCAACTTCAACGAACTAAAGATGCTAGAGCGATGGTACATATAGCGATGGATAGGGGAGGGATGCCGGAAAAAGAGAAAGGGAATTTCAAGGTCACAGGTTTACCACAAGCGCAGCAATAAAATCAGTCTCATTACTTAATTGTCAAACCTCGTATTATTGACCGAAACGGCGCATATTTGAACTAAATCCGATTACTGTAACACTTTTTGTAAAGCATTGAAGAAAGAGTAAAAAAACGGAAGGGAGATTTTTGAAAACCCAATACCTAAAGTTCTGCGAAAGATTTATGGTCCTTTGCGCGTTAGCCACGGCGAATACCGCATTCGATGGAACGATGAGCTGTACGAGATATACGACGACATCGACATAGTCCAGCGAATTAAAAGACAGCGGCTACGCTGGCTAGGTCATGTTGTCCGGATGGACGAAAACACTCCAGCTCTGAAAGTATTCGACGCAGTACCCGCCGGGGGAAGCAGAGGAAGAGGAAGACCTCCACTCCGTTGGAAGGACCAAGTGGACAAGGACCTGGCTTCGCTTGGAATATCCAAATGGCGCCACGTAGCGAAAAGAAGAAACGACTGGCGCGCTGTTGTTAACTCGGCTATAATCGCGTAAGCGGTGTCTACGCCAATTAAGAAGAAGAAGAATATGCATAAATGATCAGGATGAAGAGGCGAGTTAAAATCCCGGTGACTGTTTGTACGTTCGTACGTCCGTCTGTGAAAGCGATAACTTGAGTAAAGATATATGAATTTAACTTGGTACCCGTGTTCCTTGGCAAGAAAGTGAGTATGCGGCGTTCCTAGATGAGCGTCATCGGATCATTTCAAACCCGAAATGGTATGAGAAGGCTTTATACTGGGCGAAGTAAAAACTGGCTGATGGGTAAGGCACCACCCACATTTCGGTTAAAGGTCTTATTTTACGACCTGCTCTAATGGAAACGACCAACATTTGAAGGAGAAAATCTTCAAAAAATAAATACCAAGGAATGTTCTTTCGATATGATAACGATGAACATTCCCCATTAAGTTTGAAGTTTCTGTGTTTTACTTCAAAAAAGTAGGGAACCTCGAAATGGATCACCCTATATATAATATGTATGACGAAACAATTTATTTTAATTCTTACGACCGACAAAAGTATTGAAACCCAAGTTCTTTCAACCTTGGTCTCGTGAATGTGGAACAGGAAAAAAAGAAAGACCGAAAATTCTAGTTGAGCATGCTCCAGATAACGGCAAAATTGGCAGCTGAGTTACATATAAGAACTTCTTTTGTTTTCTCAAAAATTTATTGTTGAACTTTCTGCAACTCAGACACTACATACCTCTCCTTTATGAGCATTGTTCTCTTTTGATTTTTATTTTCAAGCGATGAGCTTTTCGGACTTCACCTACACATATAGTATGTAAATAGAATTGTTCTTTTGTCTTAGAATTTCAATATTCGTTCGACGAAATACAAATCCATTTCTGAAGTGCAATTGAAAGCTTGCAAAGCAGACAAAAGACTAAAAGTGATCAATGTAGGAAAAGGTTAGGAAGAAACGGAATAGTAAAGTGTTTATTGATTTAAATTCCAAAACATTATTTCATACATATCACAAGAGTTTTAAATAAATATATAAACATACATACATACATATATACTATGTGATGCGAGTGCTTCTTGCAGGTTGCAGCTGCTGCTATGAATTCAGTTGGCTTATATACATACATACATATGTACAAACACACTTCACGTGAACGTATTTCAAAATATTATACTCGTAGTTTATTGTTTTTGGTTGTCTTCTAAATGCTCAATGTAACAGATGAAGCAAGAAAGTGAAGCCTTTCAGCGTCGTAAGATTTAAAGCTTTGGATTGCATTTTACGTTCTTTTAGGACTTTGTAGCTCGCTTGTATTAGGACGTCTTTTGTTAAAAGTTGAGTTACAATGTTTTTTTTTGTTATGATTTTTAAAAAGACGATGAAAAGTTGAAGCGGAATAAGGACCACAATTTTCACTAAATACTAATGGTCGAGAGTTTTGCAATTTATTCTAATCCAGAGTAATTTTTATTAAAAATCTCAAAAACAAAAGGAATTCCCAAATAAAATGTGGATCTATATTTGGCACTTTAATTGCAAATATGTTATCATGCAAAATTTCCTTCATAACCTTTACTGCTGGCCGTCAAAAACGGTTCTAACCTGCCAAAGAGTTTATGTTAAGCAGGAGTTAAGAGTAACTCTTCTGGATGTAAATATTACCTCAGATCATAAGTGTCGGGTTTTAACTATTACTAAAAGAAAGAACGTTGATTTCGGCTGCACCGAATCTATACGTATAATGCATCACAAATATACGAGGGCTGAATTTTGATTGATCTGTTCGTATGAACAGCTTCTTGGCAGAAAGTGATATCTGCAAAATTTCAGATTGATATCTGAAAAATGGAGTGACTAGTTCGAGTGTATACAGTCGGGCAGACAGACAGACATGGCTAGATCCACTCAGCTCGTTCAGCCGATCATTTGTACATTAATTTTATAAGGTATCCGAGGTTTCTTTTCGGGGCTTGCAAACTTAATAAACGACAAAACGTGCCCAATCTCTGCCTAATTAAGAAAGTATATTTTTATTCGTTCACGTTACTTCGCGAAACTTGCAGAAGAGTTTCTAGAAAGCGATAGTTCGAAGTGGAATAGTGTTGCAATATCAAGCACTACCCCCTTCTTCCTATCTCTTAAAATAAAACAATATGAAATACCGCCCAAGAAGCGTCCAGGAAAATTAGCTCAAACTGACTAAGTATGGTACAAATTGGGAAGTATTGCTAAATTCTGGGACGATCCAATGTCTTATTTGGAATTCTAAACATCCTGATAGGGACTAAATAGTGTTAGTTTCTGATGAATCGGATGAAAAGTATACATAAAATACCGATTTTCAATTAACACTATATGAAATTTTTTAGTGAGAACCGTATTTATGTATATATTTTGGCGAATGCGAGTTACCTTTAAATAGAATCCCACCTCGATTGAGATATTAATCTGTAGAGTGACAAGTACATCCTAAGTGTCGGCTAACTTTGAGACAATTCGTCTTTCTACGGCATACATGGTTAAGAATTGCTATTTGCTCAATTTCTGGGGTATTTTTCTTTGCTGCCAACAAAGTCACACACAAGTTGTAAAAATAGTATTAGGTATATTAATAACGTCCTGCCGGAAGCAGTCGTAACTGCTCGGGACGGTCTTGAGACAGAGTGATTGAAATGGAATGAGGTGCCCTACGAAATGTGAGTATGGGAACTCCACAAGGTGGAGTTCCTGAGCACCGTGTATGATTTAACCCAAGGGTATTTGAGCTTCGTAACAAATTAGGCAGTCGAAAATGATCTCTTGATCAATCTAAATTAAATCGAAATGGTTTTATGTACTAGAAGATATAAGATCCCGGTGGTAAAGCTGCCGCAAATGAAAGGCATCCGTCTGCAAACGGTGGATACAGTGAAATATTTAAGGCTTATCCGGGATACGGAAGCTGATTATCGAAGAGAGGAAAAAAATGAGGTATCTCATCGAAAGTGGTCCTCTGACTCTACGACACCATAGTCAAATCCATTATATTTCATGGAATCTTTATGTAGTAGTGGGAAAATTCCACACTTGCAAAGACACTTGAGAGCGTTCAACGGCATGCAAGGTGCACTAAGGAAGGTGTATGGCTGCGAAAGTGGCTATTAGACTCAGAGAAGCTTGGTTCTTGAAAGAACAGGTATCTGAACACTCCGACACTCTGTCCATATACCGACAAGGTAGCTATGGATGGGAAGAAGCCGTTGGAGGAGAGGGACAGTGAACTTCTTAACGGAATGGGCCAAAGCTTGTGGAGAATGTTAGTGGAGTGGTTTACAGTCAGGAGCTCTCTATCAACTCCAACTTCAGATTCCCTGACTAATGCAGTGTTTTTTAATCCGAGGTTGCAGCCATTAAGGTGGCAGTAGATCTACTGCTCCGGAGTGCAGCTTCCTTCAGGGAGCGGATTCGTGTCTTCTTGTGTTCTATTACAAGATAGCTGGACTTCGTGGGAGCTTGGCAACGCTGGGCCACCATCTCACCTTATCTAACTAGCAGCTCCTACAAATAAGATTCGGATCAGTACCTTCCAGAATGATTTATCAGGAGCTCTATGTTCGAAGACATTCGTATTTTGTAGATTATTACCTGAGTAAATATTTATAGCCAAATTTTTGAAACGGCAGTAAGAGGAACATTAACACCAAACTTATATGAATTTAAAAATAGGGCAATATAATTGGAATGAATTTTTTAACAACGAGATTGGTTGAAAGCTCTTACCAGAAAACTACTTTTATGCAACAAAAACCACTGCACAAGCAATTTAATATAAACTATATAAAAATATTTTTAATATTTCAGGCGCATTGACCTATTATTAGAAGGCAAATGTGAGAAATATTCCATAGCTTATGAATGAATGCACATCCAAAATCCAAATTCCACTTACTTAGTCCATACACTTACACAAAAAGCGTTCTGTTGTGTTCGTTTGACAATATGTACTATATGTTTGTATGCAGATAACTGAATGAAGTTGTACATATGCATGTATGTAGACAATGGCACATAAGTGGTTGCTGGCAGGAAATTGAAATTAATGTTTGCATATTGTATTTGCGACAGCGGTCAGTAACTGCAGTGGTGAGATGGTGCAAAGTACGCCTGCAAAGTGGAGAATATTTGGAGACATTTTACAAACATATACAGAAGAATTACTGCAAGCATGTCATGTCTGGCTTAATGCCTTTACCTCTATGCTTTTCTCCAAGCATGTGTGCGTTCTTATATGGGCTACTGTTGGTTCAGCAAACAATGCAATTATTATTCCAGGAAACTTTGTGAAGATTATCTTAACGAGAAGCTACTTAACTATGCAAGTCTCTTGGCATTTGTGCACCTATTCATTTATGTATATTGCTCTTAATAAGGAAGTGTCCAGCTCATTGTTTGTTCGCTGAGATTAAATAAAAACTGTACAGTAGCTAAATTAATATTAACATAAATTTAGACACATATAAGATTGAATAATCCCTAAAGCTAAGCACATCCGCTGTTTGATACTCGTTTTGTGCAACTGAGTGTCCTTATATGCTAATTAAGATGAGCTGCGGCAACTGCTTAACCTCTGTTCCACAAATTGCATTACAATTAACTCTTTTTCTATTGTTATTGCAAACATTTCGTATTCAGTTTATCTTCCTTGGAGTATTAATTGAAGTCGATTGTATTAGACATCAGCTTACGTGTGCATGTGAGTTGTTCTTAGTAGACAGGAAGTGAGTAAATGAAGGGGTGATGAGAATGGAATGAGAAGGTATGTTCTTGATAGAACTTCTTATTGACGGTCTGTCCCATAATCATCATCTTATTTTTGAGGGGGTTTGGCGTGGTTTTTTTGGTTTTGTCTTGTTTTTTCCCCTCCATTCCGACGATTGTTGACTTGTTTGCCCGTCAGATTCATAAACCTATATTTCAGTGGGTAGCTTAGTGATTTTTATGAATGTGAGATCGGAATTCGCACGATTAAGCATATCCACAGAGACCTGTTTACGGTACTCTTTTTGAAAAAAAATTCATCTTTAGCGACTCAAGTCGAGAAAGAACGCGTTTCATACTCAAAATATATACAAAAAGTATCCGAATGAATTACCAAAAGATATGTACCTCTTTTGGCATCTCTCTACCGCTTGCCTGACGATTTAAGAGAACAATATCTTTTACTTTTTTAATATTTTCATCAGTTGACGATGTCAAAAGTCGTCCTCGACTGTCTTTGAAGTCACAACAATTTGTGTAAAAACAAGTAAGGAAGGACTAAGTTCGGGTGTCACTGAACATTTTATACTCTCGCATGATAAAGTGAGAATCGAGATTTCATTATCCGTCATTTACATATTTTTCAAATACCGTATTTTTGTAAAGTTTTATTCCGCTATCATCATTGGTTCCTAATGTATATACTAGTATTATACAGAAAAGGCATCAGATGGAATTCAAAATAGCGTTATATTCGAAGAGGGCGTGGTTGTTAACCGATTTCACCGATATTTCGTACATGTCATCAGGGTGTTAAGAAAATATTATATACCGAATTTCATTGAAATCGGTCTAGCAGTTCCTGAGATATGGTTTTTGGTCCATAAGTGGGCGAGGCCACGCCCATTTTCAATTTTTAAAAAAAGCCTGGATGCAGCTTCCTTCTGCCATTTCTTCCGTAATATTTTGGGTTTCTGACGTTTTTTGTTAGTAGATTAACGGACTTTTAGTGATTTTCAACATAACCTTTGTATGGTAGGTGGGCGTGGTTATTATCCGATTTCTTCCATTTTTGAACTGTATATGGAAATGCTTGAAGGAAACGACTCTGTAGAGTTTGGTTGACATAGCTATAGTAGTTTCCGAGATATATACAAAAAACTTAGTAGGGGGCGGGGACACGCCCACTTTTCCAAAAAAAAATTACGTCCAAATATGCCCTCCCTAATGCGATCCTTTGTGCCAAATTTCACTTTAATATCTTTATTTATGGCTTAGTTATGACACTTTATAGGTTTTCGGTTTCCCGCCATTTTGTGGGCGTGGCAGTAAGCCGATTTTGCCCATCTTCGAACTTAGCCTTCTTATGGTGCCAAGAAATACGTGTACCAAGTTTCATCATGATATCTCAATTTTTACTCAAGTTACAGCTTGCACGGACGGACGAACGGACAGACAGACATCCGGATTTTGACTCTACTCGTCACCCTGATCACTTTGGTATATATAACGCTATATCTGACTCTTTTAGTTTTAGGACTTACAAACAACCGTTATGTGAACAAAACTATAATACTCTCGTTAACATTGTTGCGAGAGTATAAATATCAGTACTGCAAATGCAGCCGGACTTGGAATCAAAAGTATACACCGTAAATCAAGGCAGAGTCGAGTGTCCGATCTCAGATTAGTTGGTTCCTTATAACCGGTATGGAACCCTTTTATTTGTCATAGGGATGTCAAATCGGCGTTATTCTGAAAATGCTAATTTATATGAGAGTCGCGTTTGAACAGAAACGACCCAGTTCTCAATACTAAAGCAGCAGTTTCAACAACATCAATTATAGGCAAACATATATGAAAATATTGCCACTGTAAATGGTCACATAGTGAATAACTGAAAAAATTGTTAATTGCATTGCAATCTCAATTTGTATTTCAATTAAAACGTGTAAGCCTTTCCTTTCGCATTGCTCTTTAGTAATTGAAATCAATTTATTTGGACAATGGAATGTCGATGAAAAACTAAAATTGCAAAATAACCATGATTTCCCATTGACTTTGCTTGTTAAATATTGAAAAACTTCATGATAGCAGTTAAAAAGGCAGAGATTAGATTTTTCCGCAATTTAACGCTTGACAACTTTTTATATGATTTTGAATCTATATCCTGATATTGATTGTTGTACAGCATTACGAGGATAAAAAATAAGTACTGATGACTTAGGATGCTTGTAGAGTGGACGCTGAAAGTCGAGCAGAGCATAACGCCCATACTTCTATCAGCATGTGCGTACAAATGTTACTCATACGCAGTGTATGACGCGACTGACTAAAGTCTGTAGATGAACGTTTCTATAAGCACTTGATTGCTGCGTAGTGGTTTATGTAAATAATAGAGCTCTTGTGCAAATGAGGCACGCGAGTGTGGTAGTTGATAGCAGCATTAAATAGGTTGTTCACTTTTGACTTATCTATTTATTTATATACATATTTTCTTATCCACGCCGTTTAATCGTTACAATAAAGTCAGTTGGGCGTATTGAGATAATGTATGAGCATATTCATTAATGTTTTATGTAGCCGTAGGTAAAAGAAATTTTCTTTATGAGCGCGTAAATACAGACATACTGGCGCTAAAATGAAACGGGTTTCAGTTGGTTTCGCTGTTCAGAGTTAAGCTTGAAATCCAAGTTGTACTGCAATTAACACTATATCTTTTGACTATGAAAGAAAATATCTATTTCGGATATATTATGAATAAAAATATTGACATATATTATCTTGAATATCGTATCGACAAAATGCGTTGGTTTTTGTGATAATTTTTGACGACCCGGCACTCGAAGTGTAACCAATTAAAAAAGCCATAACTTCGGTTTGGAAAATTACTTTTATTTACTTTAATGTACAAAAGGTGTGAAAATAAGCATTAATTCAGGACCAATTCACTTTTACTCCATATGACCACCTTTTGCCTTAACTATGGCCTTGAGACGGTCAAAAAACGAATCGCAAGCTGCCTGAATGTGACTTGCCGGTATTTTGGCCCACTCACGGACAATGGCTTTCTTCAGCATCTCGATACTGGTGTATTTTTTATTTCGGACCTTGCTCTCTAAAATGGCTCAGAGAGAACAATCCATTGGATTCGCATCTGGTGAATTCGAGAGCCATTGTGTGGTCGTAATGAAGTTTGGAACGTTGTTTTTCAGCCATTCTTGGTTCACTCGCGCTTTGTGAGACGGTGCTGAGTCTTGTTGAAACGTCCATGGTTTGCGACCAAAATGTTTGTTTGCCCACGGCTTCAAAGCAGCCTCCAGAACACTTTCCCGATAATATATCGCATTTACTTTGACGCCAGGCTCGATGAAAACAATTGGAGAACGCCCATCTGCGGTGACAGCGGCTCAAACCATTATTTGTGGCGGGTGCTGCCTCCTGGTGGCCAACCGATGACTTAGATTCTCGTATGAATGGTCGGTCAAGTAAACCCTATCGTTTTGAGAGTTTACGAATTGCTCAATTGGAAAAATTTTTTCGTCAGAAAACACAATGTTTGGAATTTTACCGCTTTCGGCCAAGCGAAGCAACTGCTTCGCTCCCTCAAGTCTTACTTGTTGCTGCTAGCATCCAATTGCACCAGCGATTTTCTGTTGAGTATGCGCTCAGTATTGGAAATCTGTATTAATTATATTACAAGTTTTGGGAAGCAATTTTCGAGATTTCGATAACCTATACAATTTTCAGTTTTACTTTGTAGTCGAACAGTGTTCCACGAATCTAACGGTTGTGATGATGAGCTGCCGCTATTACAACTATGACGGAGATTAGATATTTGCTACGACGTATGACAGGTTGTTGCTGCTGTGAGAGGCCGCCGTCTCTTGGTACTGCCAATTTAACGGAGTGAGATATTCTTGCTGGAGAAAAATTGAGCGCAAAATTGTCTACGACAAAAATGATATTCAACTTATGGTTTACCGAAGCTAAAAATTCATTCAGAGGTTGGCTACCAGTCAGCGAAACTCAGCGATTTCGAGAGCATCCTTGGTTATCACATATCCATTACTTTTCTTTACAGCCTTAAAAGCAAAAGTTTCTTCTGTAATTATTGTAATCAATCAATACTAACAACTTTTAACAATCAAAGATAAAGCAAACCAAACCTTTCACTTCAAGAGCCAGAGTTAATAATTTTAATCCCGAGGTAGTATGAAAATTCTTTATACGATCTGGTGTAAAAATCGGACGATGGACGTAGAACCGCCAATTTTTCGAAAAAAAATCCGATTACTTCACATTAAACACAATTTTAAGTTCCATTTTATTCTTTCCATTCGAGTATATAAATCAAGAAGTAATTAATAAGTAACCGGATAAACCGTATGATCAAAACTTTTCTAAATCCAACAAAACTTTTCAAGTCCCTAGGTACCGAATATTTGGACCCCAGTATAGTTTCTTGTTACCAAAAATATTGGTCTATGTGTCAGATTTATCATTGAAATAAATAGAGAATCCTTTCCTGATAGTAATATGTGTGCTACAAATGGGTTTAATCGGGACAATACTTCCCCGAGCTCCTAGAAAAAAAATATAAATTTTCAAATTGCCGGGTAACTGTATACCGCATATATCGGGCAATATGTGAGTTTCATAATAGAACTGAGAGAGCGTGTTTTAAAACGGTGCCTATTTATGCAAAGAATGAAATAAATCTAGTGAAAATTCGCCTTACTCCTCATATGATTAACAGACCTTATGTAGATTAAATACCTTCACCATCCTGGCTTTAAGGGGCTATACCAGTGTAACGCATTAAAAATTAGGCGATATTCGTTAATTTTTTTTAAAAGAAAGTATGCGATTGAATTTTGGAACTTCTTCGAACGTAAGAAGGTTTAGCTTCAGCTATATTTAAAGATTTATTTAAAAAAAAAATTGAAAAATAACGGAGTTATGGGCTGTCTTCGGAGGTGCCAAAAAAAAACTGCCCCAACTGCTGGCATGACTCCGGCCGAATGAGTATCTGAAACAAACAAATTTTAAAAGTTTATTAAACTTAAAGATATTTCCTATACAATGACCTACGATCTTTGAAAAATATCAAAAATTAACAAACTGGCGTAATTTTGAAAAAAAAAGTTTTAAGGTAAAAATTGGTCTTTTTTTTAATGCCAAATTGACAAAATTCATACCAATCCAAAAGATCGTAAATTATTGTATAGTAAATGTATTCAACCGTTCCCGTCCTGCTATATGGTGCAGAGTCTTGGACGATGTCAACAACGGATGCGTCGATCTTGCGAGTTTTCGAGAGAAAAGTTCTGCGAAAGATTTATGGTCCTTTGCGCGTTAGCCACGGCGAATACCGCATTCGATGGAACGATGAGCTGTACGAGATATACGACGACATCGACATAGTTCAGCGAATTAAAAGACAGCGGCTACGCTCGCTAGGTCATGTTGTCCGGCTGGACGAAAACACTCCAGCTCTGAAAGTATTCGACGCAGTACCCGCCGGGGAAGCAGAGGAAGAGGAAGACCACCACTCCGTTGGAAGGACCAAGTGGACAAGGACCTGGATACGCTTGGAATATCCAATTGGCGCCACGTAGCGAAAAGAAGAAACGACTGGCGCACTGTTGTTAACTCGGCGTAAGCGGTGTCTACGCCAATTGAGAAGAAGAAGAAATGTATTCAACAATACTCAGTTTTAATTTGAAGTCGTTCGGTTAATTTCTCGTTGAGTTATGATGATTTTGAAAAATGTCGTTTCGAGAAAAAGACGTTTAAAGTTTCACTCATATGTATATGACTATAACTGTGAGCGGTCGCTTTTTAGAACGCTGCCGTCCAAAAACTATTCAAAATTCTCAGGGTATTTGTGGAAATATAAACTATCGAAAAAGCAAAAAAAAAAAATTTTTTTTGATAGTGTCACATTGGTATAGCCCCTTAACCATTGCAAATTGCAAGAGTATGAATTGTTCGGTTATCCCCGAACTTAGGTCTTCCTTACCTGTTCGTAATTACTTTCATCACAGTAGACGAAACATAACACTGAACTCAACATTGAGTTCAGTCATTGTGACAGTGTGTCATACAAGTACTGTTTGTTCATTTTCATTTCATTTCATTTGCCTTAAATTACTTAATTACATTTAGTAACAATAATGGTTGGCTCGTTATTTAAATACACACATACTTTGTGTATATGTATGTGTATGTGCATGTCTACTTCTAACTAATTACTTTTATGCTTTCACGCCTTTTGTGGTAACACTTCGAGGTAAATTTGAACAGTTTTGGTATATTAAGTTTCTCACGAAGTTTGTTACACCATATTTAAGGCATAATCGTCGCAGAACTTATAAATTGTGTATTTATAAATGATCAGTATGTTGAGCTGAGAGGATTTAGCCATGTCCGTCTGTCTGTCTGTCCGTCCGTATGTGTGTATATATACGAACTAGTCGCTCAGTTTTTAAGGTATCGTTTTGAAATTTTGCAAACGTAATTTCCTCTCCAAGAAGCTGCTCATTTGTCGGAACTCTAACATATAGCTGCCATATAAACTGAACCATCGGAATTAAGTTCTTGTATGGAAAACCTTTGCATATGACGTGATATTACGATGTCTTTGCCAGTTTTGTAACTCTATAGTTTTTAAGAATGTTTTATCCCTTAAGAGTGAAGAATATTATAGACTAAATAGGAGCACGGTGGGACTGCATTGCAAGCTCTTTACGTACAGCTGGAAAGGAAACCATTGGTATTCAGAAACGCCATAAGAGCATCTGGTACGACTAGAAGTGTCGTGTCATGACGGAGAAAAATAGACTGCCTATCTCGCAACGTTACAATCGACCACAACACGAGCGGGATGGAATAGATACCGAGAAGGACTGATAAGGAGCATGTATCAGATTCATTGTAGTGTATGATCGCACTAAAGCATGCCCGACGACTGGAGTTTGATGTGTGCTCTACCCCATCCAAACAAAAAGTGCGTGGTTTAGCTCAAAATCTACGCCAATTTTCTACCGTGCCTCCTGGAAACATCGCATATAAGATCGACACACACCATCGAGCGTAATTTGTGAAAGATTAAAGCCCATCGTCAACAAACTTATTGGGCCGTATCAGTGCGGGTTTAGCTTTGTAAAATCTACAATCCAGACCAGATTTTCACCATGCGGCAAATCTTGGATGTCTACGCCAATGAAGAACAAGAATATGAAGCGATGATCCATAATGCACGTAGAAATTATTTAAAGCGAAACTGAAATTTTAAATATATATTAAGGCGGTTGTATATATCCAAATGACGCTTAAATATTAACCAATTTTCGCTTTAAAATATTTATACATTTACCCAGGCATAAACTGACATTCGCTTTATATTATTAAGTTGGCCCACATGTATGTATAAGTATTAGTGCATATAAACGCAAATATAACTTCTTCTTTTATTTTTGTTGTTTTTTATATACATATATCTACTTACTATCTGCATTTCACAGGAGGCTGCTGCCATTATAACCGCAAAGTATGTGTGTTCATACATATGTACATTTGCATTAGTTTATTATGTGTATCTACACATGTCTGCGTCTGTTACACCCTGTTTTAACGTTGTCGTTGCCATATCATGTATTTATATATATATATATATATGCATATGTACACACATTAGTATGTGTGTATCCACTTGTGTGTGTATAAACAGGCTTGCACAAAGCAATCTATAGTTAGTTAGTTTTTATTTGGATTTACCTTGGATATTATTATTTATTTGCCTTCATTCAAATAATTTGGTCGCACTCAGTCAATATACTTAAATATTTATTTTATGAATAATTTAGTACTGAGCAGTAATTTGCTTGCCCTCAAATCATGCGCTTCAATTGTTTGGCTTGCGGTTCGCACAGTGTAAGTGTATGAATGTATGTATGTGTTTGTATGTCTTTCTGCTTATTTAACATTTTCGCTTCATGAATTTCTATGGAATTAAGTACCGTTATTATTATTATTACTATTTTATTGCTTTCATTCTACCTCAATTTTACATTAATCGCTGGTGGCCCGTTGAATATTCACATTTATTTTTTATCTTCAGTTTGTGTAGTTCGAGAGCTTCTGTTTTATGTGTAGGTTATTTGTGTTGTTGTGTTCTATGCGTTTGCACTGCAGCCTTGACTTTTATACTTTTGCTTAACTTTGCCAATATTTGTTGTTGTTTATTGTAATATATATTGAATTGGCAGGACTTGCAGCATTTTTTTTGGTAACGGTGTAATCTGCACAAACCCATCGACCACACATTGCGGCAATACCGTGAAGCGTCCTTGCATTGATCAAAAGCTGTAAAATAAATTTATGATACATTATTTTTTTGCTAAAAAATAATTTAAGAAATAAGCATTTGAAGACGCCTAGGTCTAGTTTCGGGTTAAGGATAATTTAAAATAAATTATTAGTACAAATTGAAATTCCTGAATTTAATTTATTTGCTCTTTGATATCTCAATAGATGATGGATAATATATTAGGAGCTACTTACTAAGTAGAATAAATGGGTCACAAAGAATCACCATTATTCTATATTTATTTGTAGTAAATACTATATCGTTAGTGATCGAAATTCCATTGTTTTTCACTAATTCAAGACCAAGATCTTAACCACAATGATTCATGGACCATGGAAACGATGATTTTTTTCTACAACTTAAGCGCGTTGTGATTTTTTATATGTAAGTGCTTCGAAGCTAATCTCAAAATTAGGTTAGATATATATGTATAACTTGAAACACGGAACGAGAGTCTTCACTCAGCCACTGCATTTGCCAGAGTTTTCTCCCTGGGAATTTTTACTGTTTTCGAAACTAAAAAATCCATTTTGGGGTATGCCCATGAGTACATTGAAGTCATTAACAGTCACTGAATGCACTGAAGACCTTCACATCCGAGGTATATAAAAAGTTTATGTAAAATCTAATTTTCTAATTTTTATCAAAACACGACTTTGTTAATTGCTCTGGAATGACGGTGAAGGTCTTAACAGCGACAAGATCTTGCTCAAAACCTAATATCTTATTTAATAATAAAGGAAACGATATACAGATAAAATAATTACCCAAAAAGAAATCGACAAGTCTCCGTCAACTCCACCAATCTGCAATTGCCAGGCTGTAGTAAAATTTATAAAAGAATATCTACTTACTTCGTGCAAAGCATGAGGGTCTTTTTCACACTTTCATAACTGCTGGACACGGCTGATGTCGCCAGGCATTGCCTGCTAGTCGGTGAGTGCCATATTAAATACACTGTAAAATGCGGGATTTAATTCCTTGGCGACCACAATAGCAACCATGCACTGCAACACATGAAAAGAGAGAGAGAAAAATAGACCATGGCTTCACACGCCAAACCCCCTTGCAACGCTCACTATAAAACTCCTGTCGGCTAATGAGACGCTGTGACACACTGCAGGCATCCGTCGCCTCACCGCCATTTGCAAAGCGACATTTCACCTCACGCTTTTGTATGGCTGCGTTGCGTCCAAAGCAATGTTAGTGCTGCAAGAAGTCAACTCGCCAGTCTCCCAACTCTTTCTGGCTTCACATTTCAAACGTGTCAGGAAGGCTTAGTCCATAATCCTCACAGTACGCATTGTCGACCGTTTCGATGTCCGCTTCCACGTGTGATTCCAGCGAATTATATGCGGGCGTGTGGCACAATATTGTGCGATGCTATGGTATAAAAATGATCGTTGAGGAAAATAATATAAAACTATATATTTGCGTAAATAAAATGTATGCTTATGCAAAACACATCATAAATTTAATTGTCGGTTAAATTGCAATACAAGGAGTATGTTCGTTACTTATACGCCATGGCGCATGGTTTGTGCACAGTTTTTTATTTATATAATGAAAAAAAATGGATATAATGTGCATGAACAATGCTTTGGTAGCAACTCAGTTGAACGTGAATAAATCACATTGTGTCAATTTTGTGTTTTCGGAATTTTTTTTTCAATATTCCCAAGTCAATTGAATTTTAGTTCTGTTGAAACAAATATTTAGAAAAAATTTTTTTCTTAGCAATTCTTATTAATTACAATTTCTAGCAGGTGGCAACTTTCTCTCAAAAATTTTTAAGTTTGTTATTTTTTTAATTTTGGCAGTTTTTGTTTGGATTTTTGACTTATAATTTTAAATTTTCTAAATTTTTTCACACAGCTGACAACCTTTTTGCAAATACTTAAAGTCCTTAAGTGTCTTAGAAAGTCATAAAATCACTTTTTCCTTCATTTAGCATTGTTACTAATTTTATTTAATTAAATTTTTAAACAGGTGGCAACCCTATCCCAAAATGTTTATATCTAGCCATACACAATTTTACAATTATTTTGAACATATCACATATAATCGTGCGTAAAGACTTTAGTTTTTCAAACTTTTTTTACACGGGATGCAAGTCCTGTGACAATATTTTCAACTCTTAAGGTTTCTTATAATTCTTGAATGTTGCTAAAAATTCTGTTGGCACATACATTTTATTGAATTAGGTGGCAATCTTCCTAACAAAATGTGAACAAATAATATATTTTGAGTTACATCAGCCTGCGAAGTTTTGTTTTATTTTATAATTTGTTATATTAGTTTTCAAAACAGGTCGAAATCTTTTAAATTTTGACCATCTGACCACCTACTATGTATTGTGTAAACAGCAATGCATTGCCAAAAAAATTGAAGTAAAAACTGTGCAACACTTACCCGTAAACCTGCGCCGCCCACTTTTCCGCACTTCCCTGAAGACTCCGACCACTCGCCGATACACCATTTGTACGTGACGTGGTTTCTTGTGGCCGTTGTAGCTGTCACCAGCTTGCCCTGCTTCTGCCACCTGGCGTGCGGTGAATGTGGTGAGTCCGCCTCGTGTGTTGCGCCAACGGCAATGCCAACTGTTGGCAGCGTTTGTTGTAGAACTAATGATGACGTTATATGGTCTGTTGCTTCCTGTTCGTGCCAAACATTGCCGTCAGCGTTAACGTTGCTGCTCCTGCCGCCATTCGTTTCTTCTAGCGTTGTAAACGATGATGAGGCATATGCATCGGACGCTGCAAGGATCTGCAGACCAGGCTCGTCCTGTTTGAAATTTTCCAAGTTGATGCCTAAAAGTAGACCCTTGTCGAACAGCATGTAATGTCCTCTCGAATCGCCAAATTTCTGAAAAGGCCACAAATGCTGCGGCAGCGAAAATGAGAGGGAAAAAAGCAAATCGGATCAGCAAAGTGAGCGGCTTACAGAGTGCACGATTCTTTTACTCTTTATTTTTTGTTATTTTGTGGCAAGGCAAGCAGCGGAAAATCGCCAGAAGCTAAACTGAGTCCAGATACAGCGTATGTGTTGCATGTATCACTGCCTAAGCGGCAATCAGTTAGTATGTTTTTATTGAGCTGTGTGTCTTTCACCATCAACATGTTTATTTATGTATATGTGTGTTTGCATTGAAAGCTTTAAAGTTTCTATGATATGTTGTGGTTGCCCGCATTGTAGGCGATTAGCTGACACAGCAGCCGCATTGGCCTACATTCTTGTTTTACATTCACCCCTTCGTTCAGTATTCGCCAAATGTGGCTACTGCTGGACCTCATCTTTATATGGTTTTACATGTGTGTAAATAGTTTGTTCTAACCACAATCCCTTCTTCATTATAAAGTGAACTTTGTGTGAATTTTCTCATACATTTCTCTTTAAGAATTATCCCCTGCCTCGCACTATCCCTTCAACCATAATTCTCCAAATTAATCGCTTACAAAATGACCTCCAAAACTCGTTGGGTCATTTTCGGGCATTGTCTAACAATTTTGGCCACCACTTTAAGCTTAAATATTCAGCATGACAGTTTTATTAACATGTATATCCTTTAGCGATTTTTATAAGTACTGTAAGATGACGGCCAGGTCGTGTCTATTTCGACTCTTAGTTTATTATTTAACTCTCGTTGAAGTTTAAAATACAAAGTGCTTCCATACAGTCATATAAACATGTAACGTATAGCTCGTTTCATTTTTAGTTTATACGTCGAAACAGTACAATGTCACGACCAGTATCAGACTTGCTGATTTCCCATGAGTACGAGGCATATCGACGGCCTCAGCGAATGACGGAATTTATTGAAATACAAAAAGGACTAACATTAGTATGACTACCAACAAACCCATGTAAATTGCCTGAACTCGATGCTATTGCTGCTTGGTTGTGTTTTCATTTAGTTCACGGGATAACAGGGAATTGATGTTGTTGCATGCAGACAAATAGATGGTTTTTAAATTTTCGGCTACCAGGGTTGGCGCTTTCAACTGATCACGGCAGCGCCAACCCTAACACATCACCATTGAGTCTTATTGAGTGTGAGTTGTATGAAGCATTGTTATATTGGCTCATGCCGTAGAATGCCTATATGTCTGCACTCATATGCAACATATGTGTTTTGGTTATGATGGAAAATGTTCAATAAATGTTACCAGTCAACTGCGGTTGCTGTGGACAATAACTACAATTGTGTAATGAAAATGAGCAATCACTTTGTAAATTTTCTCTTAGCATTAGAGGATAATGTGTCACATTATAGCGAGTGACCTATTTCGAAGCTCCCTATTGGCGAATGATAAGCGTGATGTTTGGACCCAAGGCCTGAATCAAAGCGGGAGAGACACCAACCGCCCCTAAACGCGAAACTAACTGCGCACTGAAAGGTTCTCTCAATGAATTCATTGATTGATGCGATGTGTGGGAAGCGAGAAATGTCGCCGAGATCACAATTTTGAATTTGGTGACCATTGATGGCATCATTTTGGAAGAAATATGGACCGATGATTTCACCGGCACACAAACCACACCAAACCGTTGTTTTTCTGAATGAAATGACAGCTCTTGAATCTCTTCAGGTTGCTCTTTGTCCAAAATAAGGCGATTTTGCTTGTTTGCAAAACTTGTTCCGAAAACGTCGGATTTCTTGAAACTTTTCGAGAGCCCATGGAGCGGAGTCATGGCGCTTGAGAAGGTCGATCGGCTGATGATCGATCTGGTTGGTGACTTTTCGATCAGGAGACAGCCAGGTAGCCAGGAATCTAGTACTAAAGTTAACCATATTTTGGGTCCCAGCGAAAAGTCGATCAGCCTCAACAGTGTGAGGATGTTTAATCGGCGCTTACCGAGAAGGTTTCGATCTTGGCTAAAGCCGATCTCGATGACATTGTGGAAGACATCTTATACCCGGCAAAACGCCAGGTGACGGAGTCTCTCTCCCACCACGAATACAACACCGCATTTGCGTTCTTTTATATGACCACTGTTGTAAAGATAACCGTTTCATTTTTCAACTCGTCTTTTGCATCTCGGAGATTTTGGGTCTTACCAGATGGACAGTGGCTTTTCGAAAAAGTTCTTAATCGATCAGTATTTTTTTACGTACAACGACTCAAATCAACTTGTTGTGAGGATGGTTTTTTGTACAGAGAAATCTAGGATCGTTTGACTGCTTGAGTGAGATGTAAAGAAAATTGGCCACTCCCAGGGGTCGAATGACACTAAGAGAACTTTTCTCAGTTGCGTGAACTTCTACACATGACTTCATCGGGTTTTATATACATACCTCTATAATAATCCCTATACATATATGACGATAACGAATCACCTACAATATTTCGTATGAATTGAAAAATTTCAAATTTCAAAATATTATAAATTAACTATAATTCCCAGCGTAAATGAGTATAAATTAATTAGTGCAGAAAATTTAATTGTGCAACTTTGCAAATTATAAAAATTGAATTGCACTTGGCGTTAAAAATATTACTGCGTTGTTGATATGTGTTTGCCAGCTAATGCAAATGACTATGAATGGTAATCTGTCTAAACTACGAATACACATAAACGGCGAGACACACATACGTGCATACATATGTATATGCTCACTCATATATTTAAAAATTTCTATAAATTTGGTTGTCCGCATCAGCATAGTGTCAGTGCTTCCCAAACGTCACGCAGCTGGCTGGAGCTGACGATGATACGGAGGCGGCTGAGGCGGCTGTAATCGTTGCTATTGGCATTTTGTGTATGTTGGCGCGCTTCAATTGCCAAATGTGTCATTGAAAGTTGACAGGTAGCTGGAAGGAACGCTAACTGCCACACTGCATGCCTTAAACGCTCGCAGTTCTATAACGTTTGCCACAGAGTCAGCAGGCAACAGAACGAATACTAATCAAACGTACAAGCATTCATAAATGTTTGTATGTATGCATATGAACTATATTTATATGAATGTGTGGGTGCGTATGTGTGTATTTACGAAATTGCAATTCCGCTCTACTCTGCGCTTGTCAATTGACGTTTTACACTTTAAGGCGATAGCCATGAGCGAGTAATATCAAGTCGGATTTGGCATTTAACAGTTCGGGCTACATATTTCTGTGTGAATTTTTGTGGATTATTGTAAGAATTTTGCCTTATACTATATACCATTTTAATTATGAATATATAGACTTAAGTAAAAGCATAAATGTGAAGGAATTACCGAGGAACTCTTCAAAAATTAAAATTTTTGTTTCATAGCTTACACTACCGATTTTTTTCGGGTGTAGTTGTTTTTCGAGAAATTCAGCATGGATTCAAAATATTATAAATCTATAATTTCACGTGGATAATTAGTGCGTGTGTGACTTTGTAAAACCTGAATTGCACTTGGCGTTAAAAATATTCACTTTTTCTAAAAAAAAAATAATGAAATATCTGCGCATGATTCCAATTTTATACTTTATACTTTTTGGGCGCTAATTAGTAACCAGATATATAAATGGTACTTTTAGCCTTAATAACAAAAAAACAAAAAATAAATAATTGTTCATGTTTTGCAAGCATGGATGCTCAATCTTTCACGTGGATAACACTGCGTGTGAGTAACCTTTTTGGGATTGCCTACTCTAGTTGCAGCAAAATTCTAGGAATTTCACACACCAAAGGCAGAGCTCGCCGAAGCCCTCACACAGTCAGTCAATATGTTGGATATTACCTGCGAGCAACAAAAATTATTCAGTTTTCATGATTCCTGCATTCCTTAACGCTTTTCTATCTGCGCTCGGTATGCCTCATTTTAACACAATGACAGATGCTCAGCAAGTGAGCTTTCAGCCAGGCGAGAAAGCTAAAATTACAGTATAAACTGCAACTACAACACTTTTACATATTCGTGGTGAATATTCCCCAGTATTCATTTTGGCTGCAGTTGGAAATACCGTTGGTGTTGATTGTACGCTTACGTTGGTTAATTGGTTAGTGGTCGGTTTGTACTGCAACTTTATATACATATGTATGTATATTAAAACACAGTGCGCTCTTCGCTAACGCAACGCTAACAGAGTTGTGCTTTTGGAAGTTAATAAAATAATTGAATTGACTTGCGGTCCTGCACAAATTAAAATCGCTGATGCGACTGCACACTGCCAATAACAGCGAAAATGTCTGCAGTCGAAAGTATTTTGAGTATGAAAGATGTAGTTGAGCTGTTATTTGGGAATAGATATGGGCATTCGGCTGGGTTTATATACTAAAAGTATATATATATATATTTTGGGTAAAATAATTTGCAAGGACAGACTGTAAATAATATTAATATATCTAAATAGAGCTTGCATATAATATAATACTCTTATGTGTCAGGAACAGTCGACTAAGACTTCAAAATTTTTCTCGTTGCAAACTATACGTAATGTTACTTTTTTAATATGTTAACTCAGCATTTCCTTCTTTTCCAGTTATCTATGGCACACGCTACTGCTGACAAACGTTGTATTAATTAATAAATATTTACTTACATACATTTTAAGGATTTAAAAATTTGTTTGAAATATGTTAACAGTTTATTCCTTTTAACCCATTAGAAATAAGATGAAAGTTTTAACTGAAAATCGCCGAAAAGGGTAAAAGTCAAGCTTTTTTGATCAAAAGAACTCGTATTGTGGTCCGAAAATCATCATATAAAAATTGTTTCAACATAATTGATATCTTCAACAATTTCTGTATTATATTCTCACATATAGTATTAGAATTGTCTTGAGGTAACAACGTGTCAACCTCCGCTCTTTAATGCACATACTGGATTTTCTCGAACACACTTGTCCGCAAACACTCATATAATATATGGCGTAGTACATAGCTAAATATACGTAGTTGCCTGGTGACCACTGCTACGCAGCCGCAATGCATGCACACCACTCAGATTCATTAATTTGCACGGCACACTGCGTTTGGCGACTACTGGATGCGAATGAATGAAAATTATTAATAAATTGTGGCGGTCGCATGGCAGCTAGCGATGTTCCTATACACATGCGAGCATATAAGTAACAATTGCACACACTCAAACATAAAATATGTATAGTTATGCCAAGTTGCAATTATAGCCTTACGTTTATCAGCATACCATATTGGTTTGTATGCGCGTTATGGCATACATCCATTGATGTTCACTTCCGTTTCCTGTTGTATAGCATATGTTATGGTTGCATGGTTTTTGGCCACCATTTGGCATACGTTTTTGCACACAAATTCACAGAGACATAGTGTGAAGGTGTTGACATAAATAAAACGAATTTAATGGTGGATATATTTTATATGCAAATAAAAATGAGTGCACTAAATTTAGGAATTTTTAGGAATCTTTATAGTTTTGTACTTCCAACTCAAAGTCTTCTTCTTCGCGGAGTATCACTTATGATGGAAATAATGTATAAGTTTAACTATAGGGGGGGAACTTACCGCAGTTCCCATCCATTCCCTTGGATCCGCCTCTGCAGAGGGCTTCATAAAGTACCTCCCATACAATTATCTACCAATCATATGGAGTAAAGTCAGTTGGATGTTCGAAAACCCAGATAATATTTTTATAGGGAATAGTTCAAGTTTTCGCCAATTTTATTTTCTTTAGGCACAACGATACACTTTTCTGAGTAAAACATTTTCTCTCATTTTCCTTTAGATAACTCACACGTTGGTACGGTATAAAGACACAGCGAAGCTCGAAAATCTTTACATTAGCTCTACGGGGGACAGGGAGGTATTGACTCGGCTCAATGCATTTCTAATACACAGAAATGTCATTGTTTGTTAAGGAAACTGGATGAATTTTAATTTTTTTTCTTATGCATTGACCGATAGTTTTGGTCAAAAGTCTGCTATAGATAATGGGGTCCACATGTTCGGTACTTAGGGCTTTGAACAGTTTTAGTTGGATTTGGATAATTTTTGGTCATATGGTGACATACTCCATTCTAAAGACAATATACACGTACTAAATTTAGTCGAAATCAGTTGGGTGGATATCGAAATCTGTAATTTCACATAAAAGTGGGAGTGCCATGCGCATCGTTCAATTTTTACTCCGGCTCTTATAGAGCCCTCTCATACCACATCGGGTGTATGATTACAATTACAATATTAACAAGTAAGGAAGAGCTAAGTTCGGGTGTCACCGAACATTTTATACTCTCGCATGATAAAGTGATAATCGAGATTTCATTATACGTCATTTACATATTTTTCAAATACCGTATTTTTGTAAAGTTTTATTCCGCTATCATCATTGGTTCCTAATGTACTATATATTATACAGAGAAGGCATCAGATGGAATTCAAAATAGCGTTATATTGGAAGAAGGCGTGGTTGTTAACCGATTTCACCTATATTTCGTACATGTCATCAGGGTGTTAAGAAAATATTATATACCGAATTTCATTGAAATCGGTAGAGTAGTTCCTGAGATGTGGTTTTTGGTCCATAAGTGGGCGAGGCCACGCCCATTTTCAATTTTTAAAAAAAGCCTGGGTGCAGCTTCCTTCTGCAATTTCTTCCGTAAAATTTAGTGTTTCTGACGTTTTTTGTTAGTTCGTTAACGCACTTTTAGTGATTTTCAACAAAACCTTTGTATGGGAGGTGGGCGTGGTTAATATCCGATTTCTTCCATTTTTGAACTGTATATGGAAATGCCTGAAGAAAACGACTCTGTAGAGTTTGGTTGACATAGCTATAGTAGTTTCCGAGATACGTACAAAAAACTTAGTAGGGGGCGGGGCCACGCCCACTTTTACAAAAAAATTACGTCCAAATATGCCCCTCCCTAATGCGATCCCTTGTGCCAAATTTCACTTTAATATCTTTATTTATGGCTTAGTTATGACACTTTATAGGTTTTCGGTTTCCGCCATTTTGTGGGCGTGGCAGTTGGCCGATTTTGCCCATCTTCGAACTTAACCTTCTTATGGAGCCAAGGAATACGTGTACCAAGTTTCATCATGATATCTCATTTTTTACTCAAGTTACAGCTTGCACGGACGGACGGACAGACGGACGGACGGACGGACAGACAGACATCCGGATTTCGACTCTACTCGTCACCCTGATCACTTTGGTATATATAACCCTATATCTGACTCTTTTAGTTTTAGGACTTACAAACAACCGTTATGTGAACAAAACTATAATACTCTCCTTAGCAACATTGTTGCGAGAGTATAAAAAGTAAAGGATATGGTGCTTGAAAATGATCAGACAAGTTTTGGAGAGAATCGGTTAGAATGATTTTTGGATATGAAACGCGTTATTGCTTGTTAAAACTGAATTTTTTTCAAAACGAGTACCTTAAACTGCCAATGAGACATGGGTTTATGAGTTTGACATGAAAACAAGTCAAAAATCATCGGAATGGAACCCGTTTTCAGTCGATGGAAGAGATATTTAAAACAAAACTCGCTGAAAGAGCTGGAATTCATTCCAAAAAGTGCTTATGAAAAGTGTTCCGAGGACAAAAAAAAAACTGTGGGCATAAGTATATTACATCTGGTGGCGATTACTTTGAAAGCGATAAAATACGTTTTGATTAATAAATCGATATTTTAAGCCTTTTGCAATTTCCGTGTACTTTTTTGTCCCAGTGTATATCAGGAAGCCCACAAAAAAGTGAAATACGAAGGAAAAGGTCAGCGTTCAAAGACAAACTTTGTTTAGGGCAGCAAACGGTGCCTTGGTTCAACAACAACAGTACACAAAAAGGATTTATGCAAAAGCACATGGGTAAGTTCCAAAAATGCTTAGCCAAAAATAAAAAAAAAATTAAAAATGGGGCGCTATTAGCAACGGCACAGTCGCACCGAGCCGCTACAAAAAATCCCACGCCGCATAGCTGTCATAAACTTCGCGATGCACTACACAAGCATACATGAATAAGTAATTTGTATATGAGCACCCCTGTGACAGATTAACTCGTTATGTATGTATGCTACATAAATAGCTACAGTCCTTGTAAGGCAAAGCAGCCGTTAGGCACTCCATTATTTTGCCAGCTGTATGCATGTATATATGACATAGCAAGATGGTATGAGCAGCATAAATGCTCAACTGAAATTCGTAGAAAAAAGAGCTATAATCAGACATATACATACGTGTACCGGGAAGCTTTAACTTTATATATGAAAGCATAAATAGTGCATATCATTGGACATACACAGTTTTACACATGCACATATATGTAAATGCTGATATTTGGGTGCTTGCTCGGATAAGAGTAAAGTGGCTTGCCATCGTTGGTTGCCCTCAGCACTAGATATTTGCATGCAATTGCGGAAACCACAGAGTGGAAAGCATACTTACCTACAATTATACGTATATATGTGTATATGGACCATTCATATACAAAAATTAAATCGTTTTTCATTGCTTCCAGTTTGTTCTTTTTCTCTTGTGTTAACTGGCTCACTAATTTTTTTCTCGGTGAAGCTCAAAATATTTCAGCACTTAATTTGTGGATCCACAAAACTGCATTTAATTAATTAACCTAGTTTTTTAATGCATTTTGCTACTCACATTTCTTCATGTCACTTATTTGTGTGCAGACTTGGAAATATTTACTTGTTTTCATTTCAATTCAGTATGAGTTTATTTAATTATTATTTTAGTAGAAGCTATTTTGAACATTTAATTTCCGTCTCTAACAACTACTCTTAGAGAAAAAGTATCGATATTAGCAATATTTTTCCATTTTGATGACAATTTAATAGTTATAAGAGTAATTTTTTCGAACTGTAAACCCATTTTGATACTACATATATGAGATTTGTTATCAGTATTGAACTTTTGACTTAATTATCTTTTTGTGCTAACTTGGAATGTAAGTAGATTTCATTCAATGAGTTAAAACAGAGCATTGTTATAATATCTAATTTATATATATGCGACGTTTAGCCACTCGTCTCGAAGAGACTGACACAACACGAGATGCTGCCAGGCGTGGCAGACCCCGGAGTAGCCGTTCTGCAAGGAATATTGCGGCTGTTGCCGAAGATGTCATGGAAGCCAGACGGTGCATCAGCTGTTAGCTGCTCACCGCCCATCGCATCTAACATACGCTCAAGCCATCCTTAATCACCACCAAGAGGAAGATGATTTTTCATCTAAAATAATCATGAGTGATGAGGCCCATTTCCATCTTAGCCTACGTAAATAAGCAAAATTTACGCTTCTGGGGCACTGAAAATCCGCGTGTAACCCACGACGAGCCATTACACCTGCTCAAAGTCACTGTGTGGTGTGCTGTTTTCGCTGGAGGAGTCATCGGACCTTTTTTCTTCGAAGACGTCGCGGGCCAAACGGTTACTGTGAGTGGTGAGCGCTACAGAGCAATGATCAACAAGTTATTTTTGCCGCAACTTGATGAATTGGGATTGGAAAACATGCGGTTCCAAGAGGACGGAGCAACGGCATACACTGCACGTGCCACAACCGATATGCTGAAGGATGTATTTCCCGGGCGTCTAATCTCCCGTTTTGGCGATTTGCACTGGTCAGCAAGAACGCCTGATTTGACCACTCCATTCTTCTTTTTGTGGGCTTTTTGAAGTCACAGGCTTATGCCAACAAGCTTCAGACTCTTGTAGCTCTTAAAGACAATATCCGTCAAGAATGTGAGCACCTATCGCCGGAAGTTCTGGCGAAAATGAGGGAAAATGCTATAAAAAGGGCTCAAATGACAATCAACTGTGGCGGTGGCCATTTATATAATATCATATTCTCGATTTGATGTAAAAAAATTTAAAAGGCCAAATAAAAATAATCCACAAGCAGAATCAAAGTTTTTAATTAAAAAAAAACAACCCTGGAAAATATGGGAAGATTATTTTTCAGCCACCTTGTATAATAGAAGAAAACAGCTTCCATAGATGGAATTTTAAAAGTTATTATACCCTAAATACGGTGGCTAATTACAATTTGGTCTGAACATTAACGGCATCGGACCACTACAACAGACAATCGCCTTAAAAACAGGACAATAAATCGCAAGTCATTGAATGGAAAAATTTTTTGTTTAGCGAGATATCTTCACAAAATTTGAGTTGGATTATTATCAAAGGCAACGATACGATCTTTGAACAAATTGCTCACATCACTATTATATATAGCTGCCATTCAAATTGACCGATCATTCCATTATTAAGTACCCTAAATTTGACGTGAGCGAAATTTGTTTCGCACACCATATCTAGAAAAAACGGACAAGTTTTTCGTTGGATGCAAACCGATAGCTGGATGCGGATGGATTTCCAGATTTATTTATACAAATCGTTGCTATAAGAAACGTACTACAGCTTCGTCATATCCAAGAATAACATTTCCTTGTTTTGGGTATTTATTATATAAAAGATTAAACATTTCTTAGTTAAATGATTCCCTCTAATATTCTATTTAGTTACATACTGCAATGAGCAAAAATAGTAAGACTGTGTTCATAATTTTAAAATTCTTAATATATCTTTTTCAATCTTCGCAACAGTCGCCAAAGTCAATTTCTTGAACAGCCTTTAACGCGCGTATTGATTCCCCTTTACGAATAACTTCGCACAAATGACGCACAAAACTCAAATAGTATTCTTTGTTGACAGTTTGACAGGTCGGCAGGTCGGCAGGTCGGAAGGAATTCGTAGTACACCACACCTTGAAAGTCGACGAAAAATATCAAAAAAACCTTGATTTTTGGCCTGCTTGGACGTGGTTTTTTTAACTTCGGCTCATCTTTGCCACGATATTCAGCCGATTTATCGTCTGTTTCGGGCTCATAATTACAGATCTAAGACTCATCGGCAGTAAAAATATGTTTCATGACATCTTGGTAGTCGGAAAGCATTGTTTCACAGAGAGTTTAACGCGACGCTGTTTTTCGAAAAAATTGAGTGATTTTGTAACCAATCGTGCTTTCACTTTTCTTAAGCACAAATGATCTTACAAAATGGTTTTCACTGATCTTTCCGATATTCCAACGATGCCGGTAAGATATTTTGACTGTTAATCGTCGATTCTCAAGCACTAATTCTTCTATTTATTTGAAGTGTTGATCATCAGTTGATGTTGATGGCCGTCCTGGACGTGGTTCGTTGATAACGCGTTCTCGACCCTCTTTGAATAATTTGTATAAAACAAAAACATTTTCCAGTGACAAACAGTTATCACCTTTTCCAACTTTTGAACGTTTCGGCACCGGAAATGTATTCCGCACATTCAACACAGATGCCACTGACACTCATACCAACCGAGAAAAAATTCAACGAATAAGTATTCACGCAAAATTTTAATTAAAAGGTCTTACTATTTTTTTCCCAGAGTGTTAATTACTATTTTTCTAAAAATTTCTTATAACGAAAATATTATATATTATTTGATTGACTATTATAAGGTTGTCAAAAAAGTCTTGCGGTATTTTGCTAGTTGGCGCTGAAAGCGCGTAGTTCTAGTTTTGTCGCATCGGATCATGTATACCTTTTTGGAAAGCTCATTTCACGCGCTAACAAGTGTTTGATTGATTGTCGTTTCTTTTAAGTCGTTCGTGAGTTATAGCGTCGCAAATATGGAGCAAAATAAAGAGAAAATACGACATATTTTACAGTACTACTACGATAAAGGCAAAAATACAACGAATAAGTAAAATTTGTCACGCAAACAGTTTCCAATTAAAAGACTGTTTTAACGTTTTTTCTGGTGTAGAAGTGGTTAATTACTATTTTAAAACCGCTGAATTGGTCGAAAAACCGACATAGTAGCACGTAGCAAAATATTCAATCAAAAAAAATATTATAAAAATGCAAGACTTTTTTGACTATTATATTTAATATTGAGAATAACATTTTCATAATCTATCGCACATTTTTCCTAAACGTATTTATTTGAATAACTTCTGTTTACATCAATTTCATTGACCATATCATTATCAAAACAGAAATTCGGTTACAAGGCATATATAACAATAAAATTTCATGTGTCCCTCGCTATTGATAAAAGCAGCTGGTATCTAATTAATGCAATGAGCCGTTCATAACTCGCAAAAGCACGTAGCCTTACAATCGCATACTTTAATACAACGTCACGGTAGCAACGGACTTTCGCTTAAATTTAATGTTAACATTTTTTGTGTGTTTGGTTACAATACATGCGCATGCGCAACTCATTAGAAAACCTCACACAGTCGCTGTACACCATTTAGCTGCGTTAGCATTGCACTTAAACTAAATTTAGAGCTTTTCGCCACAAAGGCAATGTAATTGTCCACTCAAATAGCGTTGGTGCGGTGGTGAGGCGAGGGTGTTTTGTACGTGATGAGGTTTGATGCGTTTATATGAAAGCGTACGAGAGAAAAGTTCTAAAAAGGAACATAGAAATTGGGATAATGTGTCCGTGTGAGGCCTGCAAACGAGGATAATCGCTGTTGTACCCACACAATTGTGTGTGTGTGTGTGTGGTAGTAATTGTACTTGTATTGTACATAAGCCCATTTGTTGTTGTTGTGCCACATTTTTTTCTTTTCTGCGTGGTTTGGCGAAAGAAAATTATTCGCGGTAGGCTTACAAGGCCATGCGCTGCAACGATGAATAAAAGGTTTGATGGTGTGTGTATCCTCTTTGTCGGAATATAAAAATATGCGTAAACGGAGACAACCACGTTTTATTGTTTATTACCGTACTAAACTTTGGTGGCCAGAAACAATGCTACTAAATTGCAAACAGGAACTTGATATTATTTTCTTTAAGAATTTAAAATTTGTATATTTTATACTTATTTATATTCTTCTAGGTAAAGAAAAGCCATCTTACACAAAAATATTCTTATTAGCAGCTAATAATTTGTATTTTCATGAATAAAAACCAAGTAAAATCGTAAAAATGTTAAGCCTAACACAAAATTTGATAATAACTAGTAAGGAAGGGCTAAGTGCGGGTGCAACCGAACATTGTATACTCTTATAGCTTGCAAGACTCAAAGCCAGGGAAATACTTTAAGGTGTAAAACAAATCATATAGAGCAAAGTCAGCCGGATGTTCGAAAATCCTGATATTAGTTATATAGGGACTAGGCCAAGTTTTCGATCAAGGTATCTGTTTTAGGCACAGAGACACATGACAACACATTATGAGTTAAACACGCTCTCATATTTTCATTGCGAAAACTTACATATTCACCGATATATGCGGTACAAAGTCACCCGGAAGTTCGAAACACTTTATATTAAGTATATGGGGCTAAGGGAAGTATTGTTCTGATTCAATCAATTGTTAACTTACAGGCATACGGTTATAAGAGAAGGATTATCCCTTAATTTCAGATATATATATATATATATCACAATTTGACCGACATTAAAGGGGATGTCACGTACTAAATTTTGTCGAAATCGGTTAGTCGGGTCCCGAGATATGAGATTTCACCAAAAAGGCGCCATAAAGCTCTCTTATACCCATCTCTGTGGTAAAATAGTAGGTAGTTTTTAATGGTACCGTTATATGAGGAGGAACCGGGGTTATCCTCTGATTTCATCCATTTTCACACTGGCGGAAGATGTTCGTTTAAGGTTTGTACTCAGCAAATTTAGTTGTTGCATTTTAAATGGTTTAGGCGATGTGTACATTAAAATTATTATACATCCAAGGTATTTTGTACCAAATTATTTAATAACAATTTTATATCTTAAATTAGTACTTAGTTAGGGCATTTAATGATGGAAATTTTCGAAGAGGGTACGTGTTGTGTTTGCAAATCATATCAATTGTGTGGGTCTGTGTTACAGTTATAGCCGCGCAACAACATGTCGAAGGTATATTGTAGTTCAAATAATGCAAAATTCTGCATATATATTTATTATTGCTTCGAAAAAAAGAAAAACTAAAATAAAAAAAGCATTGAAAAATTGCTTAGAGTAGTCGCAGTAATTGTTGCTTATATATTTTTCATTTTATGCAATTTTTCATATCTGTTGACTGTTTATTATTTGCATTCTGTGCATTCACGCTCGAAACATTTTATTATTATTGTTGTGATGTGCAAGACGCCAACGAATTGTACGCCAGCCGATGTCCCATCCTCTACAAGCAACACTGCCAGCTAACCCAGCAACTGCATATTTGACATTGCTGTAGCAGGGGTTGTTTGGCAGGCAGCATGCGCCTGTGGCTATGCTATTGTTTGCCAACTGTCGAGCAAATATTATCCTTGCCATTTTTAACTATTCTACCCAGGTTTAGTATCTAAAAAAGTTTTTTTTCTTTTATTTGCGTATTTTTCGTATGCCCAATTTTATTTCCATTTTAATTTTCTGTTGTTGTTGCAGTTGTTAT
Organism: Bactrocera neohumeralis; assembly: GCF_024586455.1. Classification (NCBI taxonomy): domain Eukaryota; kingdom Metazoa; phylum Arthropoda; class Insecta; order Diptera; family Tephritidae; genus Bactrocera; species Bactrocera neohumeralis. The sequence goes on along the minus strand of NC_065920.1, from coordinate 67,147,976 downwards.
ATATTAAGCATATGATTGTTTATCTGGTTTTTGGGAAAGAGTGAGTGTGAAATGAACTATTTATTTTCATAAGGAACTGTGCGACTTGAATAACAAGAAAATTTAATTAAGCAATTGTGCCCCATAAGCAATATATGCGATGCATTTCTAGCTTGTAGTGTGGTGCGAATTAAGTGAGAAATAAATTTCATTAGAAAACGGGGGTCAATTTGAAAATATTAATTCTGAAGTTGATCCTATCTGAAACGAGTAGATAATAATATTAAATTAAATTATGATTCTGAATTCATTACATTATAGTAATTGTCGAAAACCAAAGACAAATACTATAGCACCGGATACTCGAGTTTTAGAAGTATGTATTAGACTGAAGCTTTCAGACGTAATTTATGTATATTAATATTTTAAGCTTTGAATTCTAACAGGAACAGCAACAATATTGATCTTTAAAATCAATTTAACGTATAAGCGCGGAAGGAAATACTATTTAATATCGTTATTCAAGAGTTGTGAAACGTTTTACTGCGTATATTAATAATAACAATTATACTGACTTGGTGTCATCTACATATACTACAATAAAGTCTTACGGTTTCAATTACAATTTCCGTACTGTCGCAGTTGTATTTGATAATTCTCACATTCACTTTGTTAATGGTAAATATGTGAATGTGATGGTTTTATATGGAAATGTTTGATAAGGTTACTCATACGCCACGGACATCATTAATTTTTTTTCTGACAGTACCAGCATTTTGAGTAAATAAATATCATTTTTATTTACCCACCCGAACACCTACTTTCAAACATGAGATACAATTCTTAAAGATTGAATGAAGAATGTTTTTTGATTAGAACTATTTGAAAAAAAATGTAGCGAAATTTTAATTTTTTTGTAAAAATCTCTGTCAGTTTTTTTTCTGCGTCTAAGTTATAAGTTAAGGCTTCTACAAAAACATATATTTTTTCACTTTAGATGATTCTGTAGAGAGTTATCCTGCTAACGCGTGCGCATCTATTTTCCGAGGGTTCACCAGAAATGTCGTCGCAATGGCCGAGTTTAAAATAGTTGTTTCTAAAATTTCCAGAAGTTCTTTGTTAATAATGTATGCTTGTAACAATAAAAATTATAATAAAATGCTTAATTTTTATATGAAAAAAAAAAAACGTTGAAAAAGTGCTGTTTTCTACCCGAAGAAAAAGACTGGCCGGAATAATTAGGTAAGCAATAGCTAAGCATTAGATCTCGCTGAAATTTGGTTCGTTCTTCGTTTACCAAGGTAGAAAACAAGTGATAGTGGGAGGGCGATTGATGGTTAAGCAGTTGGTTATAGAAAATAAAAGCGACGCAAAAACCAACTAAAAGCCCACCAACTCGCTGCAATTCTTTGTTCTTTAGTACAGCTGGCATGTTTGCTGAGCAAAAGAATTAGTATTTCAGTAACTGCTTGCCCGACAGTTTAACCGAAAACTTTTGTCTTTGTTCTTTTCTTCACATTGCTTTACTATTTTCACATTTTCCAATTTGTTTGAGTTTTTGAGAAACTGAAAATGGCTAACGACTGTTGAAAAAAGCTACTAATACAACATATAAATACATATAAAGATTGTTGAAAATGTATTTTTTGATACGAAAATGAATATGTATATCAATTTAAAACTTTATGAATTTGAAATTAGAAAAAAAAAGTCCAAATAATTTAACGAAACTACAACCCTAAAGTCACAAACGAGAAATAGGAAACAAAACGGAATCGAGAAAAGAAATTGCACTTTCTATAAGCAAAGTGTCAACGAAAACATAAACCGACGTAGAGTAATATTTGAACTCTGACAACATTAAATACGTGAAATGCTTGTTGTCATTGCAATTGAGGAAGCATGCGACTCCGCGTGCATTTGACATTCATTGGTTGGCACGCTGTACGCTTGAAGAAAATAACGGAATTGACAAAATCAGATTATGGAAGCAATCCAGGATTCAAGCACGCTATGTGGTTCAGCTCTCAAATAACAAAGCAGCAGCTCTCTTCCAAGCTTCGTGGGCAGTGTGTAACAAACGAAGTGGAAAACTATCAAATTATGTAAAGTTGATAAACATTGTTGTTCGCAATAACAACTCGAAAATGCGTTCCTGCAAGCAATTGCAAGGCGTGTGTAACCGTCAAATGATTGCATACCAAGAATTCGAACAGTGCTCAACACACAGCGAATAAGAGTAAGGACACGGTACACAGAACAACCAACAATTTAAGAGCACCACAAAAGTGTAACTCAGATATTTTGTTGTAAATATAAAAATTACTGCTGCGTTAGACCACACTAGACAGTTGCTTGTCCAGCTCGGAATGCACTTATTTTCCTTCCTCACTTTGAAGCCGAAGTTATTTGGTGTTGCGCTTCTCATTTTTGTGTGTCCAGACTCATAACTCAATGATATTTCTTAACTCACTCTATTCTCCATGATGTTGGTGTCTACGTTTTGTGCCTGATTATTTTTGGAACGTCGATTGCTTTCTCGAGCTTTTTGCTGTTTGCGAGGGTTCGAAGAGCTCAAAGCAGAGAATATATGAAAAACGATTATATAATCCCGAAGCAAATACTACTAATTTATATTAAGTTCTCGACGAAAAAATATTACGAAGGCTCTTGGTTCAGTTTGACTCATGAGATTTGAGACCTATAAACCGTTAACCCCTAATTAACATACTCTTTGATGACTTTTTAATACGGCTTACAAAGTATTTTACTAAAAGAAATAATGACGATTATTCTATAACATTATCGCAATAATACATATATGGTTTCGAACTACTTTAAAAATTTACTCACTACTCTTGAGCTTAAAAAATAACTTGACTGGCTGCACGTATAAAATCGAGATTTGCTGACCTTAGTTCAAATTTCTTGATCCAAATAAATTGAATTAATTGAGATTTATCTATAATAAACTTTCTATCCAAAGGTTGAAGTGACTTACGTAAATGTTCAGAGTATCTGAGAGTTGTTGGTAGATTACATATAGTATGGTACAGTAGTGATATATAATATAAAAATAATTTTTAAACAGACAGTCAATGAAGGGGTTATGTGGGTTTTCGCAGGTAAAAAACCTCTTTTTTCAACAATTTTTTTCTCAAATAAAAAACGAAATATTTTAATAGAAATTTTTATTGTCACAAACATACACTAACAAAGAAATTCTGAAATTTCTGGAAAAAAAATTTTAAACTATTGCGACGCCATTTCCGGTGACACGTAGGAGAAAATATGCGCCCAAAAAGAGTATATGTTTTAGGTAAAACCTTAACTTAGAATTTAAATGAAGGAAAAAAACTGTAAATTGGATTTTTGGCAGAAATTAAAAAAAAAATTGAAAACTTCAGTGAAAATTACGCGAATTTTTTTTTTCAAATAGTTGTATTCAAAAAATCGTTCGCTTAAGTCTTTAAGAATTGTATTTAGAATATATCTGATGTCGATTTGAAGTCGGCGTTTTCAGTTCTTTGTAGAGGGATTGAAAGCAACAGTAATAACTTAAGACAACAAAAATGGAACAGGAGGACAGGGCGCATACAACACGATGTATCTTTATAGGTGTTTATGTTGTATTGTGACAAATACAAATGTAAAAGCACATGAAATCCTAGAAGTGTACATTTATTATGTTTTCTTGCTGCTGCTGGAAAGGGTTTGCCACAGAAAGGATATGTGACGAGCGCACTTGTGTGCTTTGTTAAAGTTTCACACTCACACGTAGAGGCTTCATGTGTAGCGTAATGCCTGTATGCTTGTATGTATGTGTTTGACGTTTGCCATTTTAAAGGCCACAAAGCACTAAACACAGCTGTTGTCCTTGCCACAAAAGGGAGCAAAGTTCAATTTCGTGTGAAGCTTTTGAGCACCTACTAGACACATACAGATTTGGTACACAAATATACTTAGATATATTTTAATATTTGTTTTGTGCTGTAGGATTTTGTTCAACATTTTGAACAAATGTGATTTTGTTAAAAGGATTTTGTTGACACAGATGTGATCAACACGTACAACCGAGCAATATGTGTTAACTTTCGATCATCAGCAACATGTGTTTGCACAATAGCAACAGTTGCTAGTGGCTCAACAAATATGTATGCTGCATGAATTTTGTGGGAAGTTGTGGGAAGTAGATGCTCAAGAATTCGTTTATATGAAAATAAAAAAAATAATAAAACACGACATTTTATAGAAAAATATCCATACTGAAACCATACTTCAACTCACAGCAAAATATTAAGACAAAATAAAAGATTATCTTTCAACTTTGAATGGTATGGAAAGCCTTGGTTTAAGTAAACTAGAAAAATATTGATTGTGAGTATAGGAGTCTAAACTTTAGTCTAAATTAACAGCTTTAAATATCCCGTTTACAGATAAACTGTTTTGTCCGACTTCTTTGTAAGGCAACATAAATTCCTGCGATCATTCATTCCTATAAAAATTACAATTTTACATAGTATATAAAAGACGAGAACTGAGTATATTGCAACACAGGAAACACAGATAAGTATATTGAAAAATTAAAACTAGCCAAACAATTGTCTGACTTTCTTAACTTAATTGCCTAGTAAGCCTTAATGAAATACGACTAACAAATGCCTTCGTATTTAAATAATTTCAAAACTACTGACCTGACTGTTTATAAGTAAAACAAAGAGGACGGCGAATAATATTGGACAACTTATAGAACATTTGAATTAAAACTTAACCAGACAATTCTTGCCTATTTGTATTTTCTGCAGCTGTGGTCATATCGGTAGAGGTTAAAGCTGCCGTGCATTCACGTTCCTGAAAAAGACGTTTTGGTACAAAATAAAAGCAAAGTAAATGTATAGTTATAATATTTAAATCCTAGAACTGACACTGGTGATGAAAATTAGATTTATTTTAAGAATCCTAAACGGAGAATATCAAGGGTTAATCCGAGACAACCATCAACATCGACTGCATAAGCAGATCGGTCTGTATAAAAATTTGTGAAGGTGTTGCTCTGTGTTTGGTGAGGTAAAACGCGTGTGCTAGTTATATCATAAGCTTCTAAAACCATGTTGAAACTTTTAAAACTAACTTCTGCAGACAACAAATAAGCAATTTGAACCATGCGTTCACCGAAAAACGACCAGAATGGGCCAGAAGGCAAGGGAAAGTAATTTTGTTACACGGCAATGCACCTGCGTACACAGCAAAATCGGTTCAAGATACAATCAAAGTAATTGGATTCGATCTGCTACCCCACCCGCCGTATTTAGCAGGCTTTGACTCTCCCAATTACCATTTGTTTTCATCGAAGCGATACGCATTGGGCGAGCAGCCCTTCGGTTTCTACGGAGATGCGGAAAATTGGCTATCTGATTAGTTAGCTTGAAGAGACGAACATTTCAAATTAGCGTGGTATCCACAAATTGACAGAAAGCTAGTCAAACTGTTTAAAAATCAACGGCCAATAATTTGAATACATTTTTTCCCATTCATAATTAGTCATTCATTCTTACAAAAAAAAAATTGCTCATTTCATGCCAGTACTTCGGTAAATGGAGACACGCATGTAATAATTTTAGAGGTTTTCTCCAAAACATGTACTCCAAATAGTTAAAGACCTATTAAAATAACTCAGGAATTTTCCGTCAATTCCGTATTTTTTATCAAGCTGAAAGTTGACAAGATCGCATTAGTAATCGAAAAACAAAAAAATCCATAAAATATATGCCTTCTTACAACTTGAACGCATTATTCCAGTATATCTAAAAAATTTTCTGGTCCTGAAGAAAGCAGGTTTTCAGGTTTAAGTATATTATCATTTATTTATCATAATAATTTTCTTTCAATTTGATCGGTGCTCAAAAATACTATGCCACTTTCTAGTAATCTAGGTTAATCATTATAAAGTGGCTCATAATATATTTTACTACAAAGTTTTCAAAAAATAAATGAAGCAAAAGCCAATGTCAAATGTTCTCATCAAAATAAAAAATCACACATTCTACTCCGTCATCTTTCTAAAGTGTCAAGCAGATTTCCTTGTCGCTTATAGCGCCCGTTGAGTTTAGTGTAAACGATACACACTCGCTTGTTACTGTTATTGTGTAGTACAAATGTAATAAAACTCTGAATCATTTTATTTCTTTCAAACAAAGTTTATGAACGGATGATGCCAACAAATTATTTAGGTTGCCAAAAATGTCATGAAATGAAAAAACATTTGTCGCATAAAAGTAAAATGCTAGTGCCAACTGCCGAGTTCGTAACCACATTGACACAGTAACACTCTTGGTGGCGACACTGCGACGCGACACAAAGTCTCTTCTCCGCCACGCTTGCTGTCAGCAGCAAATATACTGGCAAATATCTTTGAAATAATAAAAATGAGCAAAAGTAACAACAACAGCAATAGGAGAACAGTTTATTATCGTGTTGTAATCGGCCTACTCCAACTGCCGCATATGCGCGATTTCAAGCAGCTAAGGAGACTGCCTGGAAACTGCAAAGCCTATTAAGCACAGTGGCTTGTGGTGACTAGAATTATTGTTAAATTGTTAAACAGAGAAAACTGTTTTCAATAGCAAAAATAATATAATACTTTAATAATATTTATATAAAAAACTATTCTACTCTGAAGCATGTTGCAAGAGTATAAAAATTTGTGAAAAGAGCTGTGTATTGTATATTTAAATATAAAAAAATGTTGTATATAAATATTTTATATTTAATTTTCGTTTTCAATTGGTTCAAGATGAATATTGAAAAATATTTTTTTTTTATTAAATAAATTACTGTAAATGGATATTCCAAAAGTTTTCAAAAAGGAGTTCTCGTAAATTTTCAACAAAAATTACAATATTTATTCTTTATTTAAAAAGAAAAAGTAAGATCATTGTGAAATAGGAAATTTTGAAGATAGCTGAATATAATTTTATAAAAATAAATTCAAAAATCTTTAGTTTAAGTGGTTTAGATAAATATAAACCTTTAATAGATTACTTAAGGGGTTACAGGGCTTTCTGGTTTCAATTTATTGTCTTATTAAATTTTGCAACACCTTTAGATAATTGTCCTAAGTTGCTCCGAGTAATAGTAATTAGAGAGATATTGTCTTTGAGAACTTGTGCGCTCGAAGCTAGCTAGGCTAAGTCCTAGTTTCGGAGATACAGTCTTGAGAACTTGTGAACTCGAGGCTAGTTAGGCTAAGTGCGTCGTCTTTAAACGCGTTTTTCTCGAAACTGTGTTTTTGCAGACGGGTGGCAAGATTTCTCGAGAACTAATGAACGATATTCATTAAATTTTACACAGGTCTTGGAGATACAATTCTTAAAGGCTTAGGTAAAGGATTTTTTTCGATTACAACTATTTGAAATCGCGAAATTTTCAATTTTTTGTTAAAATGTCTGTGAAAAATTTAATCTTCCGTTTTTTTCTTCGTCCAAGTTCTAATTTAAAGTTTTAACTAAATTACGTATTCTTTCACTTTAGATTATCTTGTAAGGAGTTATCCTGCCCACGCGGGTGCATCTTTTTTACAAGGCGTCACTGGAAATGGCGTCGGAGCGGCCGAGTTTAAAATAAATTTTTCCAGAAAGTTCAGATTTTTTGCTAATAGTGTATGTTTTTAACAATAAAAAATTCTAATGAAATATTTAGGTTCTTACATGAGAAAAAAATTGTTGAAAAAGGCGTTTTTTTACCCAAAGAAACCCATGTAAGCCCTTAAGAAAATATTTTTTTAAACCCTCATGCAATGGCCTTTCCATTTTGAACAAAGGGTGAGAAAAAAAGACATTTTCATAAAATTACTGTTCTGGTGACGACGGAATAATCTAGATACAATTTCTAAAAATATCGTCAAGAAATTAATTTCCTTATATGAATGTAATGATTAATTACGCCGTACAAAAACGTGCCTTAACTATAAGGCGACTTTCGTTTTACTATACGCTTAAAGATATGCTTCTTTGGTGTAGGATGTTCGGACTGTGAGGTTATATCGTATGCTAGAGAAGACCACGTCACTTTGGCTCCAGTAAAAACACACTGCAGTGAAAGAAACACTGTACAGACAGTCAGCCAAGTGTGACCAGTAAATGAAAAAAAGAGGAAGCACAAGACGAAGAAGTATAGCAAACGATTTTCAAAGTATAGTACAATGTTCGTTTCAAAGTAAACAGGACTTTTTGAATCTAGCGCTCCCTGGTGGCGCCATCTATATGTCTGGTGCGTTAGAATCTGCTATCTTTATCGATTGTCCAGTTCATGAAATTTCATTGCTTGGAAGTGAAATTATTGCGTTTTAAGTGTCAGTATGTTTGTGCTATCGGTGCGAAAATGAGCTTCGAACAAAGAGTCAACATTAAATTTTCTTTTACCGAAACGTTTCAATTGATGAAACAAGTTTATGGCGATGATTGCCTATCCCGTAGCAGAGCGCACGAGTGGTTTCAACGATTTCAAAGTGGTCGTGAGGACATAAATGACGATCAACATGTGGGCCAATCAAAATCCGTGATCACCGGAAATTCCATTGAAACTGTCCGTGAAGTCAAAGAATCATCCCAAATCATCATTACCGCATTGTATGGAAATTGAATTAAACATCTCAAAACATCGACTTATCAACAAATTGACTGACGACCAAAAATTGCTCAGAATCCAACATTCGATCGATTATTTGGCCAAAAATCACATTTTAACCATACCGGCCAACAAGCTAAAACACTAGTTCGACATGCTTTTGGACCGTGCAGAAAGCTGTATTGAAGCAGAAGTAGACTATTTTGAATTCAATTTTTTTGGAACGCTCCTTGAAAAAATCTTGGAGAGTGAGTTTGGCACCAAAGCAAACTCCCACAAAGTGATCAGCCGGCCGCCAGCAAAAGTCCATACAGCCAGCGCAATGTGTAATAAATGCTCGCAAATAAAAGTTTGTTGGTTTTTCGTCTACTCACAACAGCCTAGGTACATCTTAGGTATAACATAAGTATATAACTGTAATCAATATTATTGCAATTTGAAATGTGCTTTGAAATCAGAGGAATGTTTGTGGAGCTGTAGATAACGAGAGAAAGTGTGGTATGTTAGTTTAGTTTTATGGCTAGTCCCTTCGCAGATGCCGGCAGGAAAAAATGAATTAGCTGTTGGTTGTAACTTCCACTACCAAAAACACACAAATGCAATCGCAAATGTAATAAAATAGATCTGGTTATTTTCCATGTTGCTGCTTGACAATTTCCCGTCGGATACAAAGCGCAGCTTTTACGAAACGAAATTCTGATTACCATATGTATCGCGTGACACGCAGACGCGAAACACACGGTCAAACGAAAACTATATAAAGAATAAAAACAACAAACAACGTTATATTTCTTAGTCTCAATTTTTGCCTGACTGACCGCTTGCTCTGAAAAAAATCAATTTTAACCAAAAGGCCAACAACCCAAAAACCCCCTTTTCGGACATGTTTTTTGGGACCGGGCTTGATTGAAAAAGGCCCATTTAAACCTTTTTTAACGCCCAAAATTGGAGAGTGAGTTGGCACCAAAGCAACCCCCAAAAGTGACCCCCGCCAAAAAAAAATCACCACCCCGTGAATAAATTTTAAAATAAAGTTTGTTGGTTTTTCTTTACCAAAAAACCCCTAAAAAACCCCATATAAAAAATATATAATTAACATTTATTGAATTTTTGAAAAGGGGAAACGAAATGTTTGTGATTGCAGATAAAAAAATTTAATGTTATTTAGTTTTAATAGTTTTTTTCGAAGACTTCAGGAAAAAAATTTTAGGGGTTGGTTGTTTTTTCCCATTCCCCAAAACAAAAAAAACCCCAAATTTAAAAACAGTTTCGGGTTTGGGTTTTTGTAAGTTCAAACCCAAAAACGGGCGTTGTATGTAAAAGCTTTTACTTAAATTTAAGAAAAAATAAAAAAATTTAATTAATTGAGGTTTGATAAAAAAATAAAGAAAATCTTTTAATTGGGGTTAATTTGAAAAATTTATTTGCCCAACAATTTTTGATTTTTTAAAATTATTTAATTTTCCTTTCCCCCATTTGGGTTTAAACCGGGTTTTATGGAAAAAAAGCATTTTAAAATTGGTAAATAAAAAAAATAAATAAAAAAAAAACAAAAAAACCGGGTTTTAAAATTTTTCTAATTTTTTTTTGGTTGATCGACCGGGTTAAAAATGCCGGCCTTTTTTTGGCAAAAGGGTTTTGGGGGCATTTAAAATTTTGTGCGATTGGGGACTTAAGGGGATAGTAGTAAAGAGCTTTGTCAAATGAAGGGGACAACCATTTGGCTCCAAAACATACCACTGATCATTAAAAATTCGGGTTTAAAAGCATATTTCCAAGTGGCCCCTTTTTAATGTTTTTCGGTCATTTTTTCGTTGACTCACTGACCCCTGCGTTTGGGAGTTTGAAAAAAAAGCGGCCTTTTAATTTACCCCCAACCCCTTATTTTACATCACTTTCCAAAATGGGGATTTCCGCCAAATTTGGAAGGTTCCCCACACTTATTCCAATGTTTAAAAAAAAGGGGCACCAATATTTTTTTTATTACAATCCCCGAAGTCCTATGAAAATAGTCCTTCACGATTGATGGGGGATTTGAGTTTGGCCAGACGTGCAAGACCCGAGTCTTTAATTACTTGATGTATCTGTTTTAAAAATTTTTTAAAAATTTGGGGGCCCCAAAAAACCATCTTCGAAAATTTTTTTGGGGGTTTGGACTTAAAATGACATTAAAAAAACCAAAAACAAAATTCTTTAAATGTTTAAGATCCCTTAAATCTTTCAAGTAAAAAGTGATTCAAGGGTTTTTTTATTTTTGGGAAATTATTCAACCAATTAAGAATGAAATTTTAAATGGGGAATCAAATTTCCCGAAACATCTGAATGTTGGTGCTTTTAATAATTTTTTTTAAGGGATAAATTTTTTTTGATGGAAAAAAAAGGGGAGATAAACCACGCCAATAAATAAAAAGGTTTTGGGGTTTGCAATGAAGGCAAAGGGGTCCGGGGTGGCATTGTTGGAATATCCGGAAGGATTTTACTTGGGAAAAACCCTTTGAAAGATCATTCGGCCCAAAAAGAAAAGGGGGTTTAATTTCAAACCCCCTTACTTTTTTTGAAGAGGATTGTTGGGCTTCCGGCAACCAGGAGAAAAAGTATCCTTAGAGGCGACGGGCCTTTTATTTGGGGTTAGATCCGGAAAAAAGACGACAAAACGGGGCCCAAAATTGGGGGCAAAGGGGCGGGGAAAACCCACGTCAAAGGGTCGAAAATCCCCCTTTTTTTTTTTTTCGCCCACTTTGAGATGGGGGGCAATTTAATTTTTTTTATTAAAACTGTCAAAAAAGGGGAAAACTATCTGAGTAAAAAAAGGGGGTCGTTTCGCGGTTTCTCGTAAAAAAAGGGGGAATTTTTTGGGACAACTCCTTTTTTTTTGAAAACCCTTTATACGCACCGTCGCATTTAAATATTGATTCCCTTTCCCGGGGTTTTTTTTAAAATTTTTTAACCAAAGCCTGAGGCAACCAAAACCGGTTTTATTTGTCCCGGGGATTTTTACCGTTCAGTTTTTGTCAACTGAAAACATTAAAATTGGAAAAATTTTTCCGGGAAAATTTTTAAAAACTGTTTCAAAAATTGAAAAACCCCGGGGACAAAAGTTTCACTATTATTTTCAAAACAAATTATTTAAATTTTTGTGGTTTTTTCCCAAGAAATTTGCTTAAAAGTAAAAAAATATCGTTTTTTTTTCAGCCAAAACTTCCAAAAGACTTTTCATCGAAAAAGACGTGGGAAAAAGAAACCCAAACCAATTTTAAAAGGGAAAGAATAGTCGAAGCCAAAAATGGGAAAAATGGGTAAAAAAAACATTTAAAAAGGGGTAAAAGAAAACAAAGGAACCACATAATGGAACAAAAACTCCCAAAACCCCCGCTTTTTAAAGCGAATTCCCAACCCCCCCAAAATTTTTAAGTACACCTTTTTTAAAATTAAAAAAAAATTACTGCAACCACCCTTCCAATTTTCCAAGTCGGGACCCTTTAATCATTCAACCGTGGGGGCTTGGGGCCCCGACACGGGCCCGACCGTGGGGATGGAACGGAAAAAAAAAAAAAAGAAAATGTTAAAGTAGAAATGAAAAATATAAAAAGGGGGAAATTTTTTTTAATTTTCAAATAAAAAATGCAAAACAACAACAAAAAACCAAAAAGAAAGGGAAAAAATAAACGTTTTGGGGAAAAATAATAAAAGGGTGACGCAAAACACTCCCCGCAAGAAAAAATTTAAAACGCTTTTTAAAAAACCTTAAAGTTTTGGAAAAGGAAACAAAGCAAAAACTTTTGGGAAATGTGGCAACACCGCTGGCATCCCAGGTTTTGAAGAAAGCGTTTTGGCTATGAATAAATTAAGTTTTATTCTGCTGTTGTGCTCTTTTTTTTTTTGTTTTCCGAAATTTTAAATTTTTGCTCCGGGCGCTTTCTTTATGGTTTTGGAATCGTTTTTTTTATAACCCAATTTTTGTTACCCTTTTTCCCGGGTGCCATTATTTTTCTCTGCAAATACCAAAAAGGGGGTTTACTTTTTAAAATTTCCAAAACGGCTCATGGACACATTTAGTATCCACCCGAATCGAAATGGAAACGAAATTAAAAACAAATATAAAAATTTTTCCCCCAAGAGTTTAACTTTGAAATTAATTAAAAATAAGGTGATAAGGTAATTAGGGTGTTTAACCCAAAAAATCTGTTGATAATCCAACATAATTTTTTTTTAAAAATTTAAAAAATGTTGTTTTAAAAAAAATTTATTTTTGGGTTTTAAAAACCTAATTTAAAAATGCAAAACAGAGAAAAGATGTTTTCCCGGGTTTTTTTACAAGATAAATTAAAATTCTTGGAAAATGAAAAAAGTAGAGGCCCCTTTTCATTTTCCCTTTTATATTTTAAAAAAGGGGGAAATGAGAAAAAATGATAAAGGTTTTAAAATTTTAAAAGGTTTTAATGTTTTGGGTAACCCCCCTTGGAAAATTTTTTTATTCAAATAAGTGGCCTTTTTACCTTTGGGTTTCGAATGTTCAATGTTTTTAATCCACCCAATGAAATACTAAGGGTAGTGAGGAAAAGAAATTTGGGTCAGGAAAATTTTTTACTTAAAAACCCGAAGTAAAACTGAA
>NC_065920.1:67076527-67134660 GCF_024586455.1 Bactrocera neohumeralis | reverse complement strand
AAAAAAGGATTTTGTTGACACAGACGTGATCAACACGTACAACCGAGCAATATGTGTTAACTTTCGATCATCAGCAACAATAGCAACAATTGTTAGTTGCTCAACAAATATGTATGATCCATGAATTTTGTGGGAAGTTGTGGGAAGTAGAAGTCTATGCTCAAGAATTCACGTTTATATGAAAATAAAAAAAATAATAAAACACGACATTTTATAGAAAAATATCCATACTGAAAACCATACTTCAACTCACAGCAAAATATTAAGACAAAATAAAAAATTATCTTTCAACTTTGAATGGTATGGAAAGCCTTGGTTTAAGTAAAATAGAAAAATATTGATTGTGAGTATAGGAGTGTAAACTTTAGTTTAAATTAACAGCTTTAAATATCCCGTTTACAGATAAACTGTTTTGTCCGACTTCTTTGTAAGGCAACATAAATTCCTGCGATCATTCATTCCTATAAAAAATTACAATTTTACAAAATATATAAAAGACGAGAACTGAGTATATTGCAACACAGGAAACACAGATAAGTATATTGAAAAATTAAACCTAGCCAAACAATTGTCTGAGTTTCTTAACTTAATTGCCTAGTAAGTCTTAATGAAATACGACTAACAAATGCCTTCGTATTTAAATAATAATCAAAACTACTGACCTGACTGTTTATAAGTAAAACAAAGAGGACGGCGAATATTATTAGACAACTTATAGAACATTTGAATTAAAACTAAACCAGACAATTCCTGCATATTTGTATTTTCTGCAGCTGTGGTCATATCGGTAGAGGTTAAAGCTGCCGTGCATTCACGTGCCTGAACAAGACTTTCTGGTACAAAAAAAAAAGCAAAGTAAATGTATAGTTATAATATTTAAATCCTAGAACTGACACTGGTGATGAAAATTAGATTTATTTTAAGAATCCTAAACGGAGAATATCAAGGGTTAATCCGAGACAACCATCAACATCGACTGCATAAGCAGATCGGTCTGTATAAAAATTTGTGAAGGTGTTGCTCTGTGTTTGGTGAGGTAAAAAGGGTGTGCTAGTTATATCATAAGCTTCTAAAACCATGTTGAAACTTTTAAAACTAACTTCTGCAGACAACAAATAAGCAATTTGAACCATGCGTTCACCGAAAACGACCAGAATGGGCCAGAAGGCAAGGGAAAGTAATTTTGTTACACGGCAATGCACCTGCATACACAGCAAAATCGGTTCAAGATACAATCAAAGTAATTGGATTCGATCTGCTACCCCACCCGCCGTATTTAGCAGGCTTTGACTCTCCCAATTACCATTTGTTTTCATCGAAGCGATACGCATTGGGCGAGCAGCCCTTCGGTTTCTACGGAGATGCGGAAAATTGGCTATCTGATTAGTTAGCTTGAAGAGACGAACATTTCAAATTAGCGTGGTATCCACAAATTGACAGAAAGCTAGTCAAACTGTTTAAAAATCAACGGCCAATAATTTGAATACATTTTTTCCTATTCATAATTAGTCATTCATTCTTACAAAAAATTTTGCTCATTTCATGCCAGTACTTCGGTTAATGGAGACACGCATGTAATAATTTTAGAGGTTTTCTCCAAAACATGTACCCCAAGTAAATGACTCATGTATTTTCCGTCAATTCCGTATTTTTTATCAAACTGAAAGTTTACAAGATCGCATTAGTAATCGAAAAATAAAATAATCAATAAAATATATGCCTTCTTACAACTTGAACTCATTATTCCAGTATATCTAAAAAATTTTCTGGTCCTGAAGAAAGCAGGTTTTCAGGTTTAAGTATATTATCATTTAGTTATCATAATAATTTTCTTTCAATTTGATCTCAAAAATACTATGCCACTTTCTAGTAATCTAGGTTAATCATTATAAGTGGCTCATAATATATTTTACTACAAAGTTTTCAAAAATAAATGAAGCAAAAGCATCAATGTCAAATGTTCTCATCAAAATAAAAAATCACACATTCTACTCCGTCATCTTTCCAAAGTGTCAAGCAGATTTCCTTGCCGCTTATAGCGCCCGTTGAGTTTAGTGTAAACGATACACACTCGCTTGTTACTGTTATTGTGTAGTACAAATGTAATAAAACTCTGAATCATTTTATTTCTTTCAAACAAAGTTTGTGAACGGATGATGCCAACAAATTATTTAGGTTGCCAAAAATGTCATGAAATGAAAAAACATTTGTCGCATAAAAGTAAAATGCTAGTGCCAACTGCCGAGTTCGTAACCACATTGAAACAGTAACACTCTTGGTGTCGACACTGCGACGCGACATAAAGTCTCTTCTTCGCCACGCTTGCTGTCAGCACCAAATATACTGGCAAATATCTTTGAAATAATAAAAATGAGCAAAAGTAATAACAACAGCAATAGGAAAACTGTTTATTATCGTGTTGTAATCGGCCTACTTCAAATGCCGCATATGCGCGATTTCAAGCAGCTAAGGAGACTGCCTGGAAACTGCAAAGCCTATTAAGCACAGTGGCTTGTGGTGACTAGAATTATTGTTAAATTGTTAAACAGAGAAAACTGTTTTCAATAGCAAAAATAATATAATACTTTAATAATATTTATATAAAAAACTATTCTACTCTGAAGCATGCTGCAAGAGTATAAAAATTTGTGAAAAGAGCTGTGTATTGTATATTTAAATATAAAAAGATGTTGTATATAAATATTTTATATTTAATTTTCGTTTTCAATTGGTTCAAGATGAATATTAAAAAATATTTTTTTTATTAAATAAATTACTGTAAATGGATATTCCAAGAGTTTTCAAAAAGGAGTTCTCGTATATTTTTAGCAAAAATTACAATGTTTATTCTTTATTTAAAAAGAAAAAGTAAGATCATTGTGAAATAAGAAACTTTGTAGACAGCTGAATATAATTTTATAAAAATAAATTCAAAATTTTTTAGTTTAAGTGATTTCGATAAATATAAATCTTTACTAGATTACTTAAGGGGTTACATGGGCTTTCGGGTTTCTAAAAAACAACTTTTTTATTGTCTTATTAAATTTTTCAACACTAGATAATTGTCCTAAGTTGCTCCGAGTAATAGTAATTAGAGAGATACTGTCTTTGAGAATTTGTGCGCTCGAAAGTCCTAGTTTCGGAGATACAGCCTTGAGAACTTGTGAGCTCGAGGCTAGTTAGGCTAAGTGCGCCGTCTTTAAACGCGTTTTTCTCGAAACTGTGTTTTTGCAGACGGTTGGCAAGATTTCTCGAGAACTAATGAACGATCTTCATTAAATTTTACACAGGTCTTAGAGATACAATTCTTAAAGGCTTAAGAAAGGATTTTTTTCGATTACAACTTTTTGAAAAAAAGTCGTAAATTTTTTGTTAAAATGTCTGTGAAAAATCCAATTTTCTGTTTTTTTCTTCGTCCAAGTTCTAATTTAAGGTTTTAACTAAAATACATATTTTTTCACTTTAGATGATCCTGTGAGGAGCTATCGTGCTAACGCGGGCGCATCTTTTTTCCGAGGGGTCATCGGATTTGGCGTCGCAATGGCCGATTTAAAATTTTTTTTCCAAAAATTTTAGAATTTCTTTGTTAATAGTGTATGTTTTTAATAATAAAAAATTTTAATAAAATATTTCATTTTATATGAGAAACGGATTGTTGAGAGAAGGTTGGTTTTTTCCGAGGAAACCCATGTAACCACTTAAGAAAATATTTTTTAAAACCCTCAAAGGAATTTTACTTCTATTTTGAACAAAGGACGAGAATGAAGAGACATTTTCGAAAAATTGCTGTTCAGATGACTACAGAATATTCTAGGAAAATTTTCTAAAATTATCATCAAGATATCAATTTCCTTTAATAAATGTAATGATTAATTCCGCAGTACAGAAGCATCCTGTAACTAAAAAGCGACTTTCGTTTCACTATGTCCTCCAAGATTTGCTTCTTTGGTGTGGCATGTTCGGACTGTGAGGTTATATAAAATACTATTGAAGACCACTTCACTTCGGCGTCAGTAAAAACACACTGTAGTGAAAGAAAAAGAGTACAGACAGTCAGCCAAGTGGAATAAAAAGAAAAAGGACAATAAGGCGAAGAAGCACAAAGCAAAGAAGTATTGTATCCGATTGGTAAAGCATAGTAAAAACCAATAATAGTGATTTTGGCACCACAGCAAACTCCGACAAAGTGGCCAGCCGGCCACCAGCAAGAGCCCATACAGCCAGCGCGGTGTATAATAAAGGCTTACAAATAAAATTTTTTTCGAGTTTTGCCTCACAACAGCCGAAGCTTAGGCAAAGCATATAACTGTAATCAATATTATTGCAATTTGAAATGTGCTATGAAATCAGAGGAGTGTTCGTGGAGCAGTAGGTAACGAGAGAAAATGTGGTTTGTGAGTTTAGTTTTTGACTAGTCCGTTCGCCAGCAAGAAAAAATGAATTAGCTGTTGGTGACAACTTCCACTACCAGAACCACACAACAGCGGTTAAGTTTTTTCTTAATTCTCAAGAAACAAAGCAAAATGCACTAGGACACAGGCTGTGAAGTTTGAGAAAAATCAATAACAACAGTACATTTAATTGTTATTATATGTAGCATTCATATGTCCATCAAGTGTATTTGATTTGTTATTATTTTTACTTTTGCCTTCCTTTCTATTATATGATTACTAGATCAATGGAGACGTGCAACTTTCGAATCTTGTGGACAAACAAAAAAACTATATAAAGAATAAACAGAAAATAATGCTTAACTTAACAGCAAATAACGTTATATTTCTTGTCTCAATTACTTTGTTCGATCGACCGCACGAAAATGCACTTGCTCTGATGTGATTGGGACTTAAGAGGATTAGTGGGTACCAGAGCTTGGTAAATCATTGCAATAACAGAACAACAATTTTGTGCTCTATAAGCATACCACTGCATCATTTAATAAATGCTTAGGGCTTAGCATACCCACTACACATAGTGGCGCCACATTTAATGTGCTCGGTCATTTGCTCGTTGACTCACTGACCCACTCGAACTTCGGGGCCTTTGAGCAAATAAGCGGCCATTTGCGTTAATTCTCGCCAAAATGAACGAGTTCCAGTTGCATGCATGGGTCATAATTTATTTCTGCAATGTTTAGGGTGTTACAGAAAGCTACCAATATTTTTTTTGTCATTACTATATACCTGAAGTCCTATGTTAAAAGTGCAGTCCTTCACGCATTGTTGTGGGATTTGAGTTGAGTTGGTATGACTAACAATGACATCTGTGTCAAATCTCACAACAAAATAATCATTAGTGTTTAGTATACGCTTGTCTTTCTAAAGTGCATAAAGTGGATTCGGCGATTTTTACGATGGGTGAAATTATTCAATACAATTAAGAATGAATTTGAATGCGGAATCAAATTTCCGGTGTCGAAACATTCAGAATGTTGGGAAAAGCCTTCGTTAATAATTGTTTGTTGCGAGCAAATGTTTTTGATGGATAAAAAATAGAGGAGATCAACACGTCAATAAAATAAAGGATTTGGGGCTTGACAATCGACGATTAACAGTCAAAGATCTTACTGGCATTGTTGGAATATCGGAAGGATCACTGAAAACCATTTTGAAAGATCATTCGGGTTCAAGAAGAGTAAAAGCATGATTGGTTTCTAAATCGCTCACTTTTTTCGAAGAGGATTGTTGTATGCTTTCCGACAACCAGGATGACATGAAAAGTATCCTTAGAGGCGACGGGTCTTGTATCTATGCTTACGATCCGGAAACAGACGATAAATCGGCCGAATATTATGGCAAAGGTGAGGCGAAGTAGAAAAACCCACGTCAAAGAAGGTCGAAAATCAAGGTTTTCGTGATATTTTTCGTCGACTGTCGAGATGTGGTGCACTCTGAATTTCTTTTGACCGGCCAAACTGTCAACAAAGAATACTATCTGAGTGTTATGCGTCGTTTGCGCGAAGCTACTCGTAAAAAGAAGCTGGAATTATTGGCCGACAACTCTTCGTTTTTGAACCACGATAATGCACCGTCGCATACAGTATTGATTCTTCCTGAGTTTTTCGTAAAATTTTCAACCAATGCCGTGAGGCAACCACTGCATCGGCTTGATTTAGCTCTGTGTGACTTCTGACTGTTCAGTTTGAGTCAACTGAAAACATTAAAAGTGAATTAAAGGTTATTCCGGAAATTTACTTTAAGAACTGTTTCAAGAATTGGAAAAACCGTTGGCACAACCGTTGCACGATATTACCTTTCAAAATGAAATTTGCTTATTTAGTACATATGTATTACCCACCGAAATGCTCAAATGTACGCAAATTATTATCAGCCTTTTTATCAGCCAAAACTTCATACAGACTTACATGCGGAAATGACGTGAAAAATGAAACCTCTAA
This sequence comes from Bactrocera neohumeralis, assembly GCF_024586455.1. Taxonomy (NCBI): domain Eukaryota; kingdom Metazoa; phylum Arthropoda; class Insecta; order Diptera; family Tephritidae; genus Bactrocera; species Bactrocera neohumeralis. Next base: position 67,128,266 of record NC_065920.1, on the reverse strand, counting down.
ACTAATTAAAGCGGTAAAGAATAGTCGAACGCTTAAAAATGTGAAAACTGGTAAAGAGATAAACACGAAAATGGATAAACGAAAAACAAAGGGAACCACATAATGGAACAAAAAACGTCACAAACCCGAGCTTTAATGCTATAGCTCCTACCACAAAGCTTACACACGTACACCCTTTTTAATATTACAAAGCAAACTCACTGCAGTCCACTCCTTCACCTCCTATGTCGGAAACTTCTCATTCATTCAAGGTTACTGTGTGGCGGGCTTTGGCGCTCGACACGTCACAGTACCTGTAGTGATGGACACGATGAAAAAATATCACAAAAAGAAAGATGTTCAAGTAAAAAGTGAAAATTATATAAAAGGGTTGGGAATTGTTGGTTATTATTTCACGAATAAAGGCAAGTTACTGCACAACAACAACAAAAACCAGAGAAGGGGTAGGTGGAATAAACGCTTAGTAGCAATTATGAATACAATGACGGACGCAAATACACCTGCGCGCACAAGAAAGCTGAAAGCGCTTTTTAAAAGCCTGAAAACGTTCGAAATGGAAAGTTCAAAAGCAATAAACTGTGTGAAGTGTGGCAACACCGCGAAAGTATGCTCTAAGAGTATGAAGAGAAGCGCCAAGCTGGCTATGAATAATATTAAGTCTATTCTGCTGTTGTGCTACGTTTTTTGCGGTTTGTTTTTCCTTCGTAAATTTCATTGTTGCTCCGTCGCTTTCTTTATGGTTTCCGGCAAACTGTTGCTATTTTATAACTCAATTTACGCTTACCGTTGTCTTGATGCCATTATTCTTCTCTGCATATACCACCAAGCGGTCACGGTAGCCAGTTCTACAGAGACGGCTGCATGGACTACATTCATTAGTGATCCACCTGAATCGAAATGGAAACGAAATAAAAGCAAATATAGTATTTTTTCCCTCAAGAGTTGACACTAGAAATTAGGCTTAAGCAAATAAGTGTGATAACGAAGTCACTTATAGGGCCGCTTGATTCAAAATATCTGATTGAGGTAATCTTAAGCATAATTTATTTTAAAGGCTTAGCTAAAATGTTGTTTTAACAAAAAATTTATTTGGATTTTAACAACCTATATTGGTAAAGTGCATAATAGAGAACCAGATGCTTGCTCGTTTTACTACAAGATAGAGCCAAAATATCATTGGATACGACATACAAGTAGAGGCCCTTATCATTACCATTTTATATTTAAAGTGCGGAGAAATGAGAAAAACTGATAGGAAGTATAATTTAAAGGCTTGAATGTTTTAGCTGGTAACCCCATTGTAAGACTATTCAAATAAGTGGCCTTATACCTTTGGATTTCGAAAAATTAATGTTTTCTAAACCACTCTAATACGAAATACTAAGGATAGTGAGTAAGAGTAGAAATGTTGATCAGAAATTTTTCACTTAAACCAGTAAGTGAAAACTGAAACTGAAGCATGATTATATTTTACAAGCTAAAAGAGCCGAGTTTGAGTTGCAAATCATTTGAGGAAAGGTTAAGGAGAGGAATTAAAATGTATTCATTACTCCCAAACTGTCCTCTGCCATATTTTATGTTAAGGAAGTGTTTTCCGTAAGCTTTTGATAAAATTTTAAGATTATTCCAATGCTAATTTTGTGTGTTTCAAAAATACTTGCAACAAAACGTTGGCCCAGATAACAAAGTATGTATTATCAATGAGGTTTCGAAGAAACGTTCTATGATTTGTGGAATTTTAAGGTTGTTCAGAGCGTCTCTATACAGTCCTAGTTAGAAATCTAATTTGTCATCAAGCAAAATTAGTGATTATTTCTAACCAAAATTCGTGAAGAGCACTGTAACTGCCGATGAGACAAAGGTTATGTGTTAGTTTATCTTATTTGGGCGTATTGAGGCGTTTGCGTGAAAACTTTCGTCGAAAACGGTCGCTATTGTGGAAGAAAAATTCATGTATGTTACATGATGATAATGTACGATTGTGACCGAATTTAAAGCAAAAAACGCACTGAATATCATGAATCAACTACCATATTCACCAGATTTGCCTCCATGTGTTTTTTTCTTGTTCCCCAAACTGAAATTGCCGCTCCATCGAAACCGTTTTCAGTCGATCAAGATAAAACAAAATTCGCTGAAGGAGCTGAAGGAGCATGCCTATGAAATGTGTGTTTGAGGACTAGAAAACTCGTTGGCGTAGGTGTATTCCCTCTGTTCGAGATTACCTAGAAAGCGGAAAAATATTGCTAAATAATTAAATATTGTTTTATTTACAATTTTCGGATACTTTCACAATGTATTTATTTGTATATTCCAAGTCTCTTCATACAAAGTTCATAGTTGTACACTTGTAGTATTTATCATAAATATTTGTACTTTTAAGTATTTGTAACTGACCCAGTGGCGATAAATAACTTTCACATTACAAAAGTACTTGCCAAATATTTTTGCATTTTTTTGTTGTTGTGAACTGCATTGTTGCAAAATATTTCTAAGTGCATATCTCTGCAATGCACTTGTGCCTGAATATGAGGACGGCAACCGAAAAAGGTCACACGTACACATGCAAATATAATGTTGCTGTTGACATTGCTGAAAACAAAAATAGTTCACATATTCCACTTCTGCAATAACGAGACAGGAAATTGCACCTAAAATCCAGTTAGTTCGTGATACTTCAGCGAAAGTGGCAGTGGTGGTATTGTTGGCGGGTGTGGCGTTTACAAATGAAGGCGCCAGTAGTATCTGACAGTTTTTCTCTTCTGAGTGAGTTCAAGGGCAGTTAGGGCTGACGCGATAAATGAAGTTAACATAAAATTTTTTAACGCGTCGCCACATTGTAGCCAAGGAAAAAATGAGATCTAGATAAAAATAAAAAAATGCAACTAAAACAATAGAAGGGAAGTCTGAGGAAATATCAAGGGTATTGCGCTAAAAATGTAGATAGTTACATTCAGATAACAATTCTTATTAATGGAGGTCACATTTTATAGGACATGCAATGCTCTTGTTTTGAAAAATTAGTAGTGACATAAATTGATAGAGGACAAATTTTAAAATGAATGGTGAAGGTCTTATTGAGCTTTACGGTTAAAAAATTATTTTGCAATGAAAAGTTAAGTACTGCGTCGAACACTCTCAAAGCTGGAGTTTTCATTAATTTGGACGACATTAACTAGCCGGCGTAGTCGCTAATTCTTAATTCATTGAACTATGTCAATGTCGTCATATATCTCATACAGCTCATCGTTCCATCGAATGCGATATTCGCCGTGACCAACGCGCAAAGGACCATACATCTTTTGCAGAATTCTTCTCTTGAAAACTCGTAACGTCGACTCATCAGATGTTGTCATCGTCCATGTCTCTGCACCAATTAGCAGGACGGGAATAATGAGTGACTTTTTAGAGTTTGTTCTTTGTTGGTCGAGAGAGGATTTTACTTCTTAATTGCCTATTCAGCCCTGCATTGGATTTCGTCACATTGTTGTTGGTGTTAATACTGGTTCCAAGATAGACGAAAATGTGGTTGAAATTTAGTTACCGAAAAAGCTACATTGTTCATTATTAAAGCATTTAAGTTCCTGACGACTTTTCGAACGACCTCCAAATTATTGTAAGTTTTGGTAAAAAACCTTACCGCTTCAACAAAACAAAATTCTCCCACAAAAAGTGGCAGGAATGACAAGATACGATAGGCACTGTCGATAAAAAATAAAAGAAAGGATCAACGGACCGACAGGAAAGGATAAATACTAATGTTGCCAGTACCAAGAAGACTTATATTGGTGGGCAGGTGTACATGTTGCAGAGCAGCATCACTGGTTCCGGCCGTTGGGGATCGCACATGGAGACATCGACTTCTACGACAGTGACACGACTTAGATACACTGGTTGAGGCATCTTATAGCCTGCGGGCGAAACAGAAAAGGGTGAGGGAGTGAATGAAATACAAGGAACAGATAGTCAGCGGAAAATACTATATTTAAAATGAAATAAACAAAATGTAAGAAGTTTGAAGATGTGTAAATGGAAATAAAGATTAAAGGTATGTAGTGTAATGGGTGGCAAGTTAATACCACCTACAATTGTTCCTATCAATGACAGTGTAATGGCGATAAAATACACAAAAGCAGAAAGACAGACAACAGCCAGAAAAGTGAAAGTGACGCCAATGAGCATGAATAGAGGTGAGCGCCGCACAGTGTGTTGTCGATAATGGTATTACAGAAGAAATAATGGCATACTTGAAAATTCAAGCACGACGAATGCCACAGGCGACATGGAACACGCAAAGTCATTGCAGAATTTAAGTGCTAAATTGGCTGCACTGCAAAAACGCTCAGATGATGCGGTGGCAGACAAAATAAGAATGGGAACGTCTGTGTAAACAAACTTCGAAGCAGACGAACGATCGCGAAGACAAGAAGCGCAACCAAGCGTTCTATACAAAGAAGAAGCAAAGTCGGAACAATGTGCCCATTGCAAGCAACCTGTAAAGCGCGCGGCATTGGCGGAAAAGCACGTAGCTGCTGGCGTTACTATTGAATTATTGGGTAGCGTTGACATCAGAGTAGGTATCTAAGTTTGTTATTTTTAACGTATGGTTGTGCCAACGTGCGTGTTGGTGCAACATACCCGTAAAAATCGAGAGCGTAAGTGACAGAGAGGTGCCACGGCGTTGATGACACGCTCTAAGCAGATGTGAAATAAAAACGTTGTTGAATCGGCGTGTGAAAAAATATTCGAGCGGCAAACTCACTGACAGTCTCTTATGATTATTAATATTTGACATCATGATATCCTTGCAGGAAATTTCAATCAATCTCGAAATGGTCGCCTGCTTTTTCGTTGCCGAAAATATTCCTGTGATAAGAAACTTAAAGCCTTCCAGCAATTGTTGTTCAGCTATATATCTGTGTACCATATACGATTGTGTTCTCAATCCTTCCCTAGTTATCCAATAGAGCTTCACAGGCATTCTCTTTGCCTAGAACTTCCGCTTGAAAGATGCTAAGTGAGTTTGTATCCGAATACCGAGCGGGATGGCAAGCGCCTTGTAATACGCAGACATAAGTATATATGAAGATAAGAAAAAGTCAACTTCTAATAATCTTTATGGAATTGACGTTTGAAGGCTTTGGAATGAGCTCATTTGCATTAAACTGGTATACTTTAGCCGTTAAGTAATATAAAAGATGAACATAGTTATGTAAGATATCAAAAAATTTACCACAGGATCTTAAAAAATAAGATACAAGGACTGCATGAATGCTCCATGGTGAAAATGCAAATAAATTTCAAATTTTTTCGTATTAAGACAAGTGTGTGAATCAAATAACTAGACATCGCACTGATAAACTGGCTTCTAGCAAATAAGTTGGAGAGATATAGGACAATTCTACTGGAGCATAGAAAGCATAGACATATAACGGTTATGCAAATAAGCGCGATATAATATAATTCACCTTAAGTTTTTCTTCAATTTCTATATTTGCAGCGCCGTCTGCATTTATAGTGTATATGGGCGGAAATATATGAAAGTGTTGATATACATACAATCAAAAATATGACATACTTGCATAGTCATCTTAGTATTGCCCTAGTTTCACATTAATGGGAAAAGCTGTGCAACAATTTTCTTCAACTTGAACTGTTTTTGACAGATTCATTTTTAAGTTCCAATCAACAATCAATACATAGATGCAAATAGCATTTGTTTAATATACGAATATAACTTCCTGTGAGGAGTTATATACAATTTGAAGGTAAAACAAGTAAGGAAGGGCTAAGTAAGAGTGTCACCGAACATTTTATACTCTCGCATGATAAAGTGATAATCGAGATTTCATTATCCGTCATTTACATATTTTTTATTTTGCTGTAAAATTAATTAGATTAGTAGCTCCTGAGATATGGTTTTTGGTCCATAAGTGGGCGACGCCGCAAAAGCCTAGGTGCAGCTTCCTTCTGCAATTTCTTCCGTAAAATTTAGTGTTTCTGACGTTTTTTGTTAGTCGGTTAACGCACTTTTAGTGATTTTCAACATAACCTTTGTATGGGAGGTGGGCGTGGTTATTATCCGATTTCTTCCATTTTTGAACTGTATATGGAAATGCCTGAAGGAAACGACTCTGTAGAGTTTGGTTGACATTTTCTTCTTAATTTCCGAGATATGTACAAAAAACTTAGTAGGGGGCGGGGCCAGGCCCACTTTTCCAAAAAAGGTACGTCCAATTATGCCCCTCCCTGATGCGCTCCTTTGTGCCAAATTTCACTTTAAAATCTTTATTTATGGCTTAGTTATAACATTTTATAGGTTTTCGGTTTTCGTCCTTCATCATGATATCTCAATTTTTACTCAAGTTACAGCTTGCACGGACGGACGGACGGACAGACAGATTTCAACTCTACTCGTCACCCTGATCTCTTTGGTATATACATATAACCCTATATCTGAATATTTTAGTTTTAGGACTTACAAACAACCGTTATGTGAACAAAACTATAATACTCTCCTTAGCAACTTTGTTGCGAGAGTATAAAAAAACACCGTAATATATATATAACCCTATATCTATCTCGTTAAGTGTTAGGTGATATGTACAACCGTTAGGTGAACAAAACTATAACACTCTGTAGCAACTGGTTAGAAGAGTATGAAAATGCATATAGTCCCAGCAGTATCAATGTGTGTACATTCAACACAGCGGAGTCTAAACTATTGTTATCAATTACCAGGATTTTAAATCAACTGATTGCAACAGTACAAAGGTAGAAACAATCCTACTGACTAAACCATTTATTTAGTGAACATAGCTGAAAGTAGCAACTTACAGCATCAAAATTAACCACACGAAAACTCAAATGGCTTCAGGCATTAGTCGCCAAATTAGACATTCAGCAACTTTATATACAACTGAGATATAAATTCGCCCAAATGGTAATAAGCCTTGCGGTAAAAGATAGGAATGCGGAGTGACAGCCTGGAAGGAAACAAATAAATTTCCTAACTTATTAAAGTGATTTCGACGCTTCCATTATATGATTTCGGCAAGCAGTAAGGAGAATTGATATGGTTGGCATCTAAGGGAATTGAGGAAGAGCAAAGGGTATTAACAATTCGTAAAAGAGGGACAAAGAGATAAAATTTAGTAGATAAGCAAACGACAAATCGATTTCTGTTCTCTGCCAAGTATTTGTATGGATATATAGAGGATACTAAAAAAAGGGAAGAGAAGTGGCTGGAAGTACTTATGAATAAATATAAACATACATATATATTCAAATATAAAATAATTTGAAGTATCCTTGTGAGAATTATTGAAAATAAAACATGTATGTATGTAAATGTATATAGTATGTATGTGAACCTATTCACGCACATTTCGTATAGCTCAAGCTGTCGTGCCACATAAAACACTCTGGCAGCTCATGTGTAGCAGTGGTATGCGAAAACAAAGCACAATCGCTCTGAAATATACAAAATATATTTATGTGTTTAAATACATAGGATATATTCTTCACCTACTACATTTTTAACCTACTTTAACTTTCCGTCAAGTGTTCGATTCCAGTACGTATTTACTCTTTCTGCGCATTTCAGTGCGCATTGCGTGCCACTCTAGCTCTATACATCTTGTCCCTGTTTTCTTCACAACCAATTGACTTAAATGAGTCTCTCTTGGAGACATTTGTTTGTCCATTGTGAGCAATTATGTTCACGTCGCACGTGGCGTATAAGTAATCAGCATGCGTTTGTCAGTAGAAATGATTGATTTTCTTCATGGTGAAATCAATTACAGACGATTTACAATCGATTAAGAGTTGTTGTAAAAATTATAGTTAAAAATAATAAATGACGAAGTGCCGTCAATATTTTCGGACGCATTTGATAAATTAATTGCAAATGTCTAGAACTGTTTGCATAAAACAATATAATATAGACAGTGTTGTACACATTGTTCGATTGCGTGTAAAAGAAGGGCATACATTGGAGCAATATCGCTTTAAAAAGTACTAGTAACACAAACTTGCAAACATACAACAGACAGCTTGCTGGATTTGGTAATCCACACCGACTAACTAAGGACTAAGGACTCGGTTTTGAATTTGAATGCTCCGATATTTGCTTTGTCCATCTTTTAGATACTTCGCTTTTTCTTTTAATGCGTTGATTGTTATACAAATTGGCCAAACAAAAAAATACCTTTTCTCCTTTCTGATTATTTTGATGTAAATTAAAAAACCTTGTAATACCATAACCTAATTTCAGGATCAACCTACGTTTGTGCTTAATAACTTATTCCCATTTTGAGAACATTTATGGTCATACGGTTCGGCTTTAAAGTACCATCCCAGAATTTTGGAAATAAAATGTGTATGCGGAGGAGATTTTCCAGATCAAGAATATATATAGTTATAACCACTGTAAACTTATAGTTTTCGAGATATTTACGTTAATTTTATTCTCGAAATAATGGGACGATATACTAAATTTTTCCCGGGAATAGATATATGGAAATATTAAGGCATTCCAAACACCTTTTACCAATTCAGTCACTTCCACTTGAATGCAACGCAGATATAGAGTACTCCATATAGTCAATATAAAATTACGTGATAAGTCACATTTTCCAATATTTGAATATCCATTCTCCCATACACCACATTGAGCCGCAATCTCACCAAAAGCTTATGCGGCTTATAAGTACTCAGCGAATCGCCTGTATGACGCACTCCATCCACGAACTGATACGAAGCTCATAACAGAATAAAAATGGAACGAATGCGTACTTGAAATATCACAGTGATTTGTTTCTCAAAACAAATCGGCACAATGTCATACGGAGTACGCAGTTAAGAAGCTAAAATATACATGAAATACGTGAAATATACCACAGGTTTATGTATGTATGAAACAAAAGAAAAGGATATACATTTGACATGCGACATTTGCATTTGAACTTTTATCAGCGATGCTTGGCAGGTGGGCAATCAGTACATACGTTTGTGGCAGGAACGGGTGTGAGGCAGATGGCGCATTGGATGACTAAAGACTGAACGACGACATGCGAGTCCTGAATTGGCATGAACGCCAACTTCTAGCGATTGAGTTAACTCTGTCACATTTGAGTGAAATACGAGACATATACATACCACATACCAGTTTCATCGAGATATATCAATTTTTGCTCAAGTTACAGCTTGCTAACCCTATATCATCTCGCTTAGTTTTAGGTGATACGTTCAGCCGGTAGGTGAACAGAACTATAATACTATATGGCAACAAGATTGCAAGAGTACACAAATTGTCTGTGGATAGCTCCCGCTGATGTTTTAAGTTCTGATCACCTAAATATTGGCATATATTATATAATTGGTGCTTTAATGTGTGGTAAATTTGTATGGGAATTTTTGCCTGGCCGAAACACGGTCTGAGAGAGGTCATTGAATCATTGATCATCTGAAAATGCTCAAAAAATATTTGAAAATTCTGTTTTTAATTTTAATTAAAATATGAATCGAGCCCTGTTACCAAATTTTGGGAATTTAGATCTATAGGTATTTTGTTGTTAGTCAAAAGGAACTATCTAACGTCAATTATACAATTATCATAAAAATCGAGAATACTACGAAGATAGTTTATTATTAGGTTTAAGATAATACAAATTTTCTAAGCCAGCCTGTGAGCTTAAGTGGCGTCCAGCTGTTTAGAAATAGACCACCAGAAATAATAATAAAATGATCTATCATAAGCAAGCGTCTATTTAGAAGTATATGATCTTTCCTGTTGAATGCCAAAAAATATAAAATTATTGTAGTTTTTCTCATTTTGTGTGACGTGTTTTCAAATTTTGATTATAGTATATATATTCAGGCGCTCCGATTTGTTATCCTTTTTATCCTGCCACGTTACTCTACGGCACTAAGCAAAACTTACAGCGATGGGGAAAAGACAAAGAAACGTTGTAGGGAACATACAAGGCAATCTATCGGCCGGTTCTTAACTACGCTGTACCAATATGGTCGCCTGGATACGGCGATACTCCGACGAGGAAGCTTTAAGCATGCTAAAACACTGCACTCCGGACTATAACGGGATGCCTCCCTATGTCTTCTATCTAGCATTTACACAGTGCGGCCTGGTACTCCCAATTAAGGAGCATAACGAGCAAGCAGTTTCTGCTGTGGTGTTTTCTTAGAAACTAACCCTGCAGTCACCTGCAATCCCCTATCGTCCGACCCCAGCGAAACAGCACGTTTCCTGGGCCTACCGTTGAATGACCTTGAAGACAACTTATCTGATCTTTACCACTCTAAAAGGGACTAGATTACAACAACAACGTCTACTACTAAGCTACTTCTTAAAATATATTAAATATAAACCATACATATAGTAATTATATACACTCACTTCAAGTTCATTCTCCAATCAGGAGGCGGTGTTCCATGTGTCATAGAAAGCTTGACTGACGTTCAGGCGTTTTGCCACCGATGTATAGTATTCTCAATGAAAATTGTCATCTAAAAATAGTCTAAAAATATGAAATGCAAATTAGTACATAAAAGTAAAACAATCATTTAAAAATTCATGGAAAAGTTGCTTATCTTTCCCTTTGAAATTAGTACAAAATTTTAAATCTACCCATTCAACACTGAAAAAAAATTCATATTATGCTTCACCACGCTACAAGCACACATATACCAGCACGGCAACGCAACGAATATTACTTGTTGTTAATAACACCGTTATTGCGCCATTAACCTTACATTTATTGTGCTAGGTTGGACTTTCGTTGTTTTCAAATGTTGCCTAAACTGTTAGTTTATGTTGTTGCTAGCTTTTGAATAATTGATTTTTGTCGTTTGCTGTCAGTCAGTAAGTCGGTCACGTTGCTGCGGTTCGACTGCAAGGACGACTTCCATTGAAGCGAAAGCAGGAATAAATGAGTGTTGGTTGCCAAACCTTGCCGGTTCGACTTGCCATGTTTCGGAAGTCTTGCTCAGGCATTTTAATACTTTTTAAAACATTAACTCCACCTCACCGCTGTCAATGTTGCATGCAACGTGCCGGGCGAAAATCGTGCACAGAGCGAAAGCAACAAAAATATAAAACTAATGGTATAAGAAAAAAAGTTTGAGTAAAAGCAACAAGGTTGTGATGTCTACAAAATGAGTTAATGGTAGTTTGAGGGTTGAATAAACCCAAATTAAGCAGAGTTGAGCCTAAAATAGAAGTTGCGGCATAGCACAGCATTTAGGGCTTTGTATGAAATATTCTTCAGCTATATACACAATGTAGTAAATGAAGAGTATCCCTAAGCCTCGCTCTCCATGCTTAGTATTTTCCAACAATAACAATTTTACTAACTTAACAATTTGTTGCATTACAAATATATACAAGCACACGTTCATACATCTACATACATACGTATATTGGAGCTTTTGTGATTATTTCTTATTGTCATTGGGTCATTGATCTCATCTCACGTTTAGCGGTTACTGTTATTATAATTACTTATTATTGTCTTATAGCTGTGATTGATATTGATACACAAATATTTATTTATTTAGTATGGTAGAATTGATTATTTTTCCTTTATCTTTTCGGTATGCATGTATATACACATATACTTTCAAGCTGCTCCTTCTTAACAGCTGTCACTTGGGTTCTTTGCCAATTTCCGGTGATTAACATCGAAGGCTTTTGTTGTAACGTGCTTAAGCGGATCAGACAAGGCACCGGTAAATATACACATGTATGTAGAAGCTTTCGGCAGTCAAGTAGGAAATATGCGGAAACTGCTTTGTTCGAGTATAGTATTTGGTTTTTGCCAATTATGATACAAGCGAAAATACTAATACAAGACTTGTGGTTAGACGGAGCTGACTGGGACGAACAAGTGAAACCACTTCGTTTAAAAAAAGTGGTCACAATGCGCGGGCAATCTGAATGATATCTCACAGATACAAACCACGCGATGGATAAATTATGTCCCAGAGCACAAAATCGAACTAGATAACTTCTGTGACGCCTCTGAAAAGCCATATTGTGAGCACTCAAACCGATACAGCGGTACCTATTAGTAGCCAAAGCAAAGGTGGCCCCTCTAAAAACAATAAGTTTACCAAAACGGGAACTATGTGGTGCGCTACTACTAGCCAAACCAGTATCCATCGTGCAAACACATCTAAACATGGTAAAATATAAATTATATCTCTTGCCTGATTCCGAAATTGTATTAGCCTGGTTAGAAAACTCCGCACTTGCATGGAAGACTTATATTTCCAATCGAACGTCTGAAATTCTTGAACTAGTGGAATCAGTTACTCGGCGGCACGTATCCAGTGCTGACAAACCTGCCGATCATGGTAAAGAGGGTGCAAGGCTCTGCGTTTTTCCACCAAAACCATTTAGTAGAATGACCCACGGTGGTTAACAGAATCTCCTGATTCTTGGCCACAATCGACCATACGCAATATAATTGCCCAAGAAAGTCGAACGATCGACTCTCTTCACATAACATTGGATGATACTGATAGCCTTGAGCGATTTTCGAGCATAAGGATATTCGCCATAAGGATATTCGCTTACAATCCCAAGTTCACAGAGCAACTCAAAATTAAAGTTAAGGGAGTACCCACAGTATACTCTCAAGGAGATACAGTGACTCACCTAGACTTAAAAGCAAAGGTCGCTCTTATCGCGTCTACTCAAGCGCGCTACTGCAGCTAAGAGAGGGTCACCCGGTTCGAAGGACAACATTATGTTGACTCTAGCGCCCAACATGTGTAGGGGAACCTTGACAATTTTCACTTGGTTTTTTTTTACAATCGCAATTTTTTTTAAATATTTCACCTTAACTTCAAGAGTTTTTTTGTGAGCTGGTGATGAACCAAACGATTGAACCAAAGCCGTATGAGACGATCACGTTTCATGTGTGGAATTAAATGCGACAAGACAGGCTTTCCATCGTTGACAATCCCTTTTTACTTATTAGACTGTGTAAAGTTATGAGGTGTAGTGATGTTTATATATATTGATGTGTACATATGTTTGTGTATGTATTGATGTTCTCAAGTGTGGTGTGTCAGTGTTGTGGTTTGCGGAATGGTGTGAAAGCGGGTGGGAGAATAGACCCATTAAAACAGTATGCACCAACAAAAGTTATATTATGAAGCAACAAAAAAAATATCTCTATTTAAGTATTATGTACTTTTCAGCGCAATTTTTCAAATAAGAAGTTTAGCTCAATTTAGATCAATTTGCTGATTTTTTTGATTCAACGAAGGCGAAAAAGGGGGATACTAAAGAAGTACAACTATTGAATATGAAAATCTTACATATAGTAAATCTCTTAAATTTCTGTCCTTTGAATTGAAATTGTGATTTCCAATAGAGACCAATCTATAACGGAACCATACTTCTAAAATCTCTTCTACTTGATCTATCCAATTACTAAAAAATTAATTTTAAAATTAGTTGATAAGAAGCTAATTGTATTTTAATTAACCTTTTATGACTAAAAAATTTTTCAAATTTTTAACTCCAGGAAATTTCAAGGCATTCAAAATGCCCTATGACTATTTGGCCTTTGAAGCGAAAAATATCGAATAATTTTTCGATGAAGCCAGAATTTAATAATTTATGTCCGATACTTTCCAATAAACTTCCCAGCCGATAAAAATTCGAGGTTAATAAATAATTAGTTGAGCTCTGACTTTGCAAATTATTTCTCTCTTTATAGTAAATTAATATTTTTGTGCAAGAATCAGCGCATATCCCTAATACGGAAATAAGAAAAATGATGTAAATTGAAAGTGAAGGTCTAATAAACAAGAAATGTTTGAGTTCACATACATACATACATGCATATGTACACAGTTGGTTTACCATCCAGGCGAGAACTCAGGCGCCCATCAGCGGTGCTCCTTCCCATTTCAATTCTGCTCACGTCCTTGCCGAATTGTTATGCCTGCTTGCGCTACCAATGGCAGTTCACTGCTCATTTAAGCTTTCAGTCAGTCTATTTGGTTGAAAGCAAGCATCACAAAGAAGAGTGGATTGAAATGTAGGCATTTGTTGGAACACATTTACAACCCGTAAACATTTTTTGCACGCGCTCTTGAACCAGCCGGACCGTTTCCTCAACTGCTGTGGTATGCAACAGTCGGCAGCATATATTAGAAACACTGTACTACAAGTGTTGAATACGAATTTTCGTGAGTGCTGCCAACTGCTCTGAAAATTTTGCTATCAGAGGCAACATAATAATCATCATGGACTGATTATTGTCTGGGTAAAAGGAAAGTGAAATTTTCATTTAAGTATCCATTACACAATTACCCCCTTACAATGAGGCATAGCAGTGAAATCAAAGAAGTGAGGCTATTTAAGGGGCATGTGCTTCTGGTGGAATTTGCAGATATCACGTAATAAACTAGGAATTGGTGATTATTATTGTAGTGAAGAAAATATAGCGGCCGTAGCTGAGAGTGTACACGAAGGCCGCGGAGAGTCAATTCGGCGCCTTTCGCAACAACTCAGAAAGACGAATGCCATAACTTGGCGTATTTTACGTCGATATCTTAACTTAAAAGCTTACAAAATACAGCTTTTTGTAAAGAAGCAAACTTGCCATATTTGGGACAAAGAACAATCTGAAGTTATTCAAGAGTTACCATTTCATCCAGAAAAGACAACGGTTTTGTGAGACCGAAACCGCCAATGGTAACCGTTATTGCGCCATAATAACCGACTATTTGGTACCAGAAATTGAAGGTCGTGATCTCGGAGACATTTTTTTCAAAAAGACGGCGCCACTTGCCATATATCACATCAATCAATGGATTTATTGAGAGCACATTTCGGTAGACAGATAATTTCACGTGTTGGGTCAGTCGATTCACTACCAAGATTTTTTATCACAGTGTAAGACTTTTTTCTGTGTGAATATGTAAAGTCTAAAGTCTATGCGGACAATATCGCTTCCATTCAGGTCTTGGGGGAAAAACATCACACGTGTCATTCCCCAGTTACAAGTCGACATGCTCGAACGAGTCATCGAAAATTGGACTCAAAGGATGGACCATCTAAGAGGTGGCCGCAGCCAACATTTGAAATAGATAATCTTAAAAAAATAAATGCCATATAATGTTCTTTTGAATGATAATAAACATTCCCCATTAAATTTAAAGAGTCAATGTGTTTTCTTTAAAAAAGTAGCGTACCTCGAAATGGATAACCCTTTATAAACATTATAGCGCTTAACGAAAATTCGGCGTACAGATTTTTTGTCAAGGCGGTTTGCGTCTTTGAAACATAGTCTGAAAGCCACTGGTAAAATACTACTGAAATCAATGAAGAATGAAGTTTAAAGTAAATGGGATTATATTGTGAATATTCACTACTAATAATTTAATCCTCATGATAAGAGATTGTAATGATACTTACACATACTATGTATACTTTTTGAGTTCAACTTACTAGACACAAGTTGTGAGCATAACTTAATGATCTTTTGCAATAGCTACTCACAGCCTTATAATTAGCTTTTTGTGTTTAATTTTTGAAAACCTGTATTAAAGAAAACTGTATATGAAACCTTTTCATTAAAGTAAAGAACTGTTAGAACCAGAAAATAATTAAAGACAAGCTACACTTTCTCTTTAAAAATAAATTTGAAGGTGAAACTTTTTCTTGTTAGGGCTCTTATAAAAACTTTTTTAAAACTTTGAATCTTAACCAAGTAATTGTTATGCAGTTCTATGCTTAAACTAAAAAAAATCTAGAAAAATGTGCATACTTTAAGTAGCGTAAGTGGTAGTATAAGTGTCAAAACCACGAAAAACTCGAGACAAGACACTTTAAACACCCCGAAGCAAGCAAAATCAAACAACACCTGCGATTTAGGCAAAACTACAAAATCACAAAAACCCAAATGCAATTATTCCTAAGTCTTAATTACTACATTTACTATTACCGTTATTTAATTAAAGCGCTTTTAGCATTTCGTCACCCACAGTAAATTGCTGCAGTGGCCAAAAGCTAACAGCATTTCTCCCGCCCTTCTAATTACTACAACAACGAAAACTGTTTGACTCTTGAGTGACACTTGTAGGCCTGTTTAATGGTCGGTCATCGTCATTGCCGCCAAAGTACTAATGAACAAAAGTTATGCTAGTTGAATATAAGCCTCCGAGCTTGTGTGTTGGTATAAGTGGTACGTTCAAGTGGTATTAGCAACGCTGCCAGACGTTCCAATCCGCTCTTATGTTCAATTCGTCGCCTCGTTTTCCGTCATTTTACCTATGGTGTTTATTTAGTTTCACTTTATTTCTGGCCGTCACCGCAAAGGTGCGATACGGTAGGAGAAGCCCTATGTTGTTTTACATTACCCGCTGATCGAATAAATTATCGCTCTCAACTGAACATTTCTTACAATCCCTCCGTTTACTATCATTCTACTTACTTAATAGCGGAAAATGTTACTTGTTCCCTGTTTTCTTCCTCTTTTTGCGTGGCTTGTCCAGTCGGTCGGCAGTCTGTATGGCTGCAAATAACTGGGTAGGCTACCTGAACGAATGCGAACGCAAAAACAACAATAATAGCTTTTAATAACTATTATGTTATGGGCAGTTAAGTTAAACCTCCTTAGCTCGGAGTAGTGTGTGTCAACTTGTCTCTCTTTATAATTGTGTTAGTGGCGTTTCCTCATAAAATTTTTTTTACCAAAAGATAAAAAAATTAAAAAGACAAAAAAAAAAAGATTCTGCCGTTTGAAGCTTTAAGTAGCAATATTTCTGCATTTTAAGGCAGTGAGGCAAATTTCCAGCAATTAATACCTTTTAAGGACTAAGAGGAGTAAATAAAAAAATTTTCTAAACTTTGATAAAAAACATTCTACCCTCACAAACGTTTAACAGATACCTAAATTAAAAGGGATTAAACTCTTGTTTATCTCTGGCATCCAAAAGTTTTCTGGAAGAAACACGAACCTCTGGGTTACTGGAAAGATACTAATTTTCTATAATGGAACCGATTTCCTAGCAATTTGGGCTTTATATATTCTGATATTTTAGGATTTTCTTTTTCGGATTTTTTTTAAATTTCGGCAGTAAATACAGTTATTGTCGCTAATCTAGTCTGGTGTATCCATATAATATAATGTGAATGTGTAGAGAAATACATTTATAATCCATATTCCCTGTCGTAAGAGACTTGCTCTGAATAGATGTCGACAACTTTGATTTGTCAGAACTGTGGAGTTAAAAATAAGGCAAAAAACGAAGTTATGAATTCAAAATTGGACATCTGAAGCAATTGGTTATCGCTCTGAAGTGTTCTTAAGGGATTTCATGAGTTTACGGGATTCCAAAAATTTTTTGTTGTCTTATTAAATTCTACAACACCTCTAGAATATTGTACTAAATTTTCAAGTTGATCCTAGTGACAGCTTCAGAGATACAGGCTTCAGCACTTGTGCGCTTGAGGTTAGCTAGGCTGAGTTCGCCATCTTAAAACGCGTTTTTCTCGAAACTAAATTTGTGGTGTCGGTTGGCAAGATCTTTCGAGAACTGCGGTCGCATTTTTTCTAAGGGATCACCGGAAATAGCATTGCAATGGCCGAGTTGAAAATGTTTTTATTCAAAAAAATTCAGGATTTCTTTTGTTGAAGAGAATTTCTTCCTATTCTTTTCCAATATATGGAAAATATTTAATATTATATTGTTCATACTTATTTGAACAAAACATATCAGACTTTTGTTTCAAATTCGTCACTGCGCCATCTTAGCCACAAGCTTGGTAAAACGTTCAAAAAGTTCGACTGCCGAATAATTGCATAAACCAAAGTTGACTTCGATCCTCAAACTTCTGTAATCTTTTTCCACGCCACGCACTCTACAAGTATCCTTCGTAGAGTAGTGTTGACAAAAACAAAATTTAAGTTCAAGTGCGTCCTTTTACCGAGGAGACTTTGTTTGTGTTGTTTTTGAAATGGACGAAAAGAGAACTGCTAAATATAGACAGACGTGTTTTGAAAGTGTATGTTCATCTTACATATATCAGTAAAAAAACAATAAAGCAAATACAAAGCTGACACTTGAACTGTGTGTCAGTGAATTCGACCGACAAAACAGCTGATGCATGCAACGTTTTTAAAAGCTCGAAAAGCGTTACTTTCAATGTTTTTGTTTGGTTCTCTTGTACTTCAAGTTAGCTTAAAGTCGTTTTTGTACTTTTGACATTATGTGCACGTCGAGAATTACTATATCGCAACATTTGAACTTTGAGGTCTCGAGTTTTTCATTAACCGTGACTAAATGTATATATGTGTAAAGAAAGTGCGATCATACTTGTATATACGATCATATATGTATATCGAAGTCAACTACCGGTATTTTAGCAATGTAACAGTACAGCTCTTAGTACTTGCAGTTTTCATTAAAAGGAGCAGAATTTTGTGAGAGACTTTTCCATTCATGTTATATTTTTTATTTTACCCACTGAATCTGCACGCTGTTTTCGTTATTGTGTTAGTTTAATGCTATATGTGTTGAGTAATGTTTTGGTTTGGTTTGAATTTTTGCATGTCATATAGTCATAAACACGAAAGAGAGAATTGAAATAAATTCTAAGTGGATGGCCCGACACTATCACTACATATAGGTATGTCACGAAACAATAGACATTTACATCCATGTATCGTCACCTGAAATGAAAAACTGCGTATCATTACAAAAATTGAAATTGAGTTGCTTACGATTTACTATATCATGTTACATATATGTACTATAAAATTTTAACCTCCCGTTGTCAGGTATGTATAACAAATATATAATCATTTTATAACCAAAACTCAAGATTTGTATGAGTGGGTTCTATTATATCGTTTTTTTTTCGCCTATAAACTTATGAAAAGTGATGTTATGTCATTTTGCATTTTAGGTGATGATATGAAAATATAAATATGTACCGTAATTTGCTGAATAATATCATTCAAGACTGAGCCGCTCTTCAAGCGGTAACTTTTGTCTTGGAAGTTTCTATTGCTAATAACAACTTATGGAATATATAGAATGACAGGCGGCTAGACAGCGAAAGTAGGCTATAGGTGACTGTCGAAAAATACATATGAATACTCGTAACACTACTCAACAAATCGGAAAGACAACTTTGCGACTAATGTGCTAAGGGGTTTGTGGAGTATTGGAGATGTCCTGATTGAATTTGAGCTCAAAAATTTTTCACCACGTACAGCTATTTTTGACATCCAGTATTTGACTTCTACACCCCTTGATATCAACAAAAAAAATCTAACGTGTTGGGAAACTTTTGCTGTCATTTTCGGTATTAAAAACCAAAAATTTGCAAGAAACAGCTTCTAAAATCACAATCGCAAAATGAATTGAATGAATAGTGTGAATGGCATACTGTAAAGGAGCAACAGTAGCAGCAAGAGAAAAGAGAACTTACCGAGTTGTCTAGAATAGCAGCTAAATAGAGTATAGAATAAAAAATAAAGTCGAAAATGGTATTTACTATATATATAATTTGATACTAAAAATTTTTATAGTGATCTTTTTCACAAGCACTTCCTCACAAAGCTTTACTATTGTATCATTTCGAAGAGTTGCTTTCTGCCTTTCCGCTCTAATCGAATTCGTTCGAATTTCACACCTTATTTCTTGTTATTAGATCTACTATATGTTAGTATATCGATTTATTCTTGCTCACGAAAGTATGTTTGCTTAGTGTGTGACCCGCTAGAACAGCACGCTTCGTTACAAGCGTGAATGTGAATATCGTCAAATGATATGCTTACACACATGTATAGTATGTGCCTGCCAGTCCATCGTGTGCATATCCCTGATTTTTATTCTAAAGAGCACCACTTGAACAAATTGTTTTTGAGATTAAATCTTATGCATTCGTCAAAGCTTTCTGTTGATTCGTGCTACACGAAAACGAAAGGGAACAAAAAGTTTAAATAAAAAACACATCTTGTGCATAGAAAAGTGTGGGGAGGTAAAAAACAAGCGTTTACATACATTCAATTCAGTCAGGTGGCAAATTACCGGACGCATCTTTACAAAATGGAAAGTGAAATTGACAGTTTAGGGGTCATGTTAAACATAATGGTAAATTTATTGATTTCAATAAAATATTCTACGGTGATTCAAGTGACTGACAATAACAATTGCAAAATCAGAATGAGATAGTAGATACAGGAAGATTATTGAGGAGAGCTAAAAAGAGCAACAACGTTTAGGTCAACTGATTGCGTTCAGTGAAGCATGCTGGTTAAATAAACGACGTCAAAGTTGTTGAAAGGTTCAGTAATTCTTAATCTTTTTTTCTAGCCACAGTAATGGGTAATATATGTACGTATACATACTTATATATATATATATATAGTGCTTGGCCAACCTTTTTGCTCAGTAGCGAAATAATGGCTTTGAAGTGGCCCCAACACCTGAGGGCAATTGTAATTGAAATAAATTCTGCGTGAGTGAATGAGTAATGTAAAACCAAGTAGGATCACAAGTTCTTCAGTTTGGCTAATATATAAGTTGTTCAGTAAAATTTTGATCTATTTTTAGCATATACATATATACTCTCTTCTTTAATAAAGCGCTAAAACTGTTCCCTATCCATACAAGAGAATTATTAATTAACTTAATTCAGATATAACATCATTAATTAACTCCAAATTATTAAATTGCATTATAAGCTACACAAACAACAAATATAATTACGATTGCCAGTAATAATTACACCTGATTGATTTCTGATTGGCATTTAAAATTCCCATTTTATTAATATAGTTTTGCATACACATTACTCCTTACTTAGTAAGGGAAGTGGTGTTGGTTCGCATTTTGTTTTCCTCCACCAATAAATAACATTGAATGTACTCATGTAAATATGCTTGTATTACAAAGCAACTTTTTCAGTACGAATTAATTATAGCAAATGGATTGGGCTCATTATCCCGACACCAAACGACAAATGATTAAAATTTCCTCTCACTGTACAAACAAATGCAAGTACTGGCTTTAGGCAGCATTAGGGCAGCGGAATCAAATAGTAGGGAAGCGCTAAGTTCGGTAAAACCGAACATTTGAAACTCTGGCAACTTGCAAGTATCAAATCCGGTGAGATACCTTGAGATTTATATAATTTGTTAGTTCAATATAGTCTAGAGCTAGTTTTAAACCGATTTTATCTATTTTTGCTACAAAAATGCAGTTATTAGAAAAATTTCAATTTCACTAAAATAATTCTCAGATTGGCCGATACAAGCATGTAGTATCAAGTCAACTGGAAGTTTGAAATTTTTTATTACTTACATATATGGGGCCTATAGGAAGTATTGACCCGCTTCAGCCATAATTTCAATAACTTATCTTACCTTGAGCTTAATTTTGACAAAAGTTTAGCCATACGTCCTGAGGTACACTTATTCGGAATTTGGCTTCGAACTTGATAATTTATAGCTTCGAGCTGGCTTATTGTAGACTTCAATTCGTCTTTTTATCCTGATCATATAACCCTACATCTAATTTGTTTTTAATTTTTAGGTGATACAAACAATCGTTTGGTGAACAAAACTATTATACTCTGTAGTAACATGTTACAAGAGTATAAGAAAATAATGAAATTAATTGCAAAATTAAGCAAAAGCATAATAAAGAGCGCAAAGAGAAGTATGTAATGGCTCAAAAGCGAAAATGAATATATGTACAATGTATTTCCTTTTGGTCAATTTAATTTACGCGTAATTTCCTCGAACAAGCAAAAACGATGTGGCGAAGGTTGAGTTCACTCGGGTTGTGCATTAGAGTGACCAGATGACCAGAGGTAACATTCTCAAAACAAATTGAGGGCCTTTCTTTTATTTTATACACAAAATAGAATTATAAACATAGTAG
Source organism: Bactrocera neohumeralis (assembly GCF_024586455.1). Taxonomy (NCBI): domain Eukaryota; kingdom Metazoa; phylum Arthropoda; class Insecta; order Diptera; family Tephritidae; genus Bactrocera; species Bactrocera neohumeralis. Next base: position 67,106,327 of record NC_065920.1, on the reverse strand, counting down.
TTGAAAAGAAACTATTGCCAGATGGAGCTAAAAGTATCAAGAGTTGAAGAAATTGTTTTAAGTGGTTGGAGAAATTAAAATTAGGCACAAAATCCAGAATGAAACCTATTCGGGCTCATTTCAAAGTTTCACGCTTTGCCAATTTTAGCTATTCATATATTTTTTCTGAGAAAGACGACATAAAACGATCTCGAGAAGTAATTCCAGTGATTTTGCAAATAAATTCAACCTGTTTACCTTATTTAACTCAACCGAAATTACCTTATCCACTTAAGTTACAAAGCTTAGCCAAAGAAGAGGTAATTTTCAACTTTAATGGCTATATATGGCTTATTCCAGCTGAAGAATGCACTCCGCGGTCAAATACTATCTGCACGAGAGCTTTGCTTAAAAAACCAAATCGTGGCTGTTCATTGTAGTATGTTCGGATGGCGGACTTTATGTTTCGACATCTGTTAGCGAGTTAACATGAGAACAAAGTCATAAAGAAGTCGATGAGAACTCTAAAATAGCTTCTAGATCTTAATTAAAATTTCCGTTAAAAGGTGAAATACATAAAGAAAGGTGCTTGAGAAAATTGCTTTTAAATTTAAATATAACTGAAGTGACGTTCAGAAAATTATTCAGATTTTCTAAGCGTAGTGTTATAGAGAATTTTCATTTTTACGTTAAATTGGTTTAATGAAAATTTAATTTTTTAAATTATATTACGGAAAATGATTTAACGATCGCCGTTTTTATTTGAAATTCTTCTGCACTTCTTCCAATATTTATGAATCATTTTGAAAACCTGGTCATCTTAAGCACTACAACATTTTTGTTACTCTATTGTCACGCACTGGTGACACAAGGTTGCTCGCCTTATGTTATTTCCTTTCTTTCGTCCTTATGGCTAAGCTTTACTATTACATTTCCGTTTCGGTTTTTTCCTGTCAAATTTTTCGTCCCACGCAAAGAAATAATGAAAACCTTGTTGGTTTTATTTCGACTACAATTGCCGAGCTAATTTATCATTTTGAAAAATTACGCAAATTGTTAATAAGCGAAGAAACACGAACAGAAAACATAAGCAAAGGGAGATGGGCAAAAGACAACCAACGAAAGGCAGCAATTGAAAAGGCAAAACAAATACTAGAAGTTACGAAGAAACCTACACTTGAAAGAGAATGAAGAATTTTCAAATTCGTTTTAATACGAAAAGTCAATGTTAGGCATGAAAAGTTTCAATATGAACAATCACATCAAAATAATAGCAATTCGGGTCTTGGAAGAATTACGCCAATGAGAATGAATAGTGTAATAGTGAGTTTTAGTGAGCCGTAAGAAAAACATTTGGTTATACGAAATATATGTATATGATTGTATAAAAATATTCGATTATTTCAAGAAATTGTGACATTGAATGGCCTTCAAGATGTTGTGGTTTAACACCATTAGGACACGAAATCTCTGTCCAATATTTCACAAGTTTACTTATTCGCAGGCCAATTGGCATAGGTAAATGCTAATGCCCGTAATTTACCACAAAAGTGTCAAACACACACATCGACATGTACTTATGCTTTTGGAAGTTAACTGTAGTTGTTGCTATTTCTGTTCTTCAACCAACTTGTCGCTGCAAATAAAATTATTTTGCTTTCATAGCAAATTTACTAAGGTAATTATTGGTTTGCCTGCAAGAGCAATTTTGCACAAACTGACTATCTATACATACATACATACACGCTCTCTTTCTACTTTTTGCGCTATTACAATTATTATTTACCTCTCAATCTGTTGGTTGCTGCCTTTGTGGGCCAGAAAATGGCGATTTCCACTTCCGGCAGGCGGAACAAATTACTATTGAAGCGGCAAAAGCAATAGAAGTGAGCAGAAGTTAGCTAGGAAATACAGTTAAAGCCACATTACGGATAGAATAAGAACCAAAGAGGGGCAGAAAGATAGAGTAAGCCAATCGAGTACTCGGATTATGTGCTAGCGGTTGGGAGTTGCAACAATGAATTAGGGAACAAAGTGAGCTGAAGGACGGGTAGGGTGACACGTTGCAAAGTTGATTGTGGCGAGCACTAGTATTGAAAAGCATTTTTGCTGTTGTTGTTGGGTGTAAAATTGAATGGTAATGGAGTTGTAAACTTTGCAGCTAACAAGGCGCATGCAAACAAACTGACAGACTTACAATCGCAGACCCGCACAAACATATGTAAGCGGAAGATTTATGCATTAAAAAATAGCGAGACGAATTAGCTTTTTTAAACCAAACATACCAACAATTGTGTGTTGTGGCAGGACAAATATAAATAAGTAAAACATAGTATTTTTTATTGTGTTATGTTTGAGGGTATGTGTGTTTGGCACAGTTACGCTGTGTAGGAAGTCATTGGCACAAAATTAGTGTGACTTTTTTATTACCAAGGCGGTGATAAATTTCAAATGTTTACAGAGCCATACATACATATGTATGTATATTTAAATATGCACGCATACACATTCAAGAATACAATCAAACATGCGTTACTACTTACATATGTACTTTATGGTCACTCACTCAACTTTTCGTCACATTATATAACAATAAAATGTATTGCCTTGTTAGCCCTTAAATCAAATAGCCTGGAGCTGGAGAGCAATTTAACAAATTTCCAGGCACCGTGCATTGATTATTTTTCTCAATGTAATAAAATGTATCATAGTTATATGTATATCGTGACAAAAAACTATCCGGAAGTTGTAAATAAAACGAAAAATATTTAATTAATCATCAATATTTATTTTGTCGCCCTCAAAGTAATTCCCACCAGATGTAATACACTTATGCCAACGATTTTTCTAGTCCTCGAAACATATTTCATCAGCACTTTTTGGGATGGCCTTCAGCTACTTCAATTTGTTTTATCCCTTCAATCGACTGAAAACGGGTTCCACGTAGCAGTAATTTCAGTTTAGAGTACAAAAAAAATCCACATGAAGCCAAATCTAGTGAATACGATGGTTAATCAATGGTATTCATTGCATTTTTGGCATTAAATTCAGTTACAATCGTGATTTGATTCGATGGTGCATTATTACCTTTTAAAATCCCATTGTTCACCTTCGATATCAATAAAAACAATAAAATAGCCTCACTTTGATTTTTGAGCGGCATTGGCATGGTTTTTTTTTTTTTTTTCGTTTCGTTTTTTTTTTCCCTCGATTGCAATGATTGTTGATTTGTTTGCGTGTGAAACTCATAAAGTCATGTCTCATCGGCAGTTGTAATGCTCTCCGTGAATGCGGTATTTGCACGATCAAGCGTGTCCAAAGAGACCTGTTTACGGTACTATTTTTGGAAAAAATTTAGCTATATCGGGACGAGTCTAGCAAGAACGCGTTTCATACCCAAAATTTCCACCAAAATCATTCGAAGGAACTCACGAGAGATGTCGACCTCTGTGCCATTTCTCTTACACACTTATCTGACGATTTTCAAGCACCACATCCTTCACTTAATATTTTCAGTTTAAGAGGTCGAAAGTGGTCCAGAACGAGGCATGTCTTCGACTCGCAGGCTTGTGTTTTTCATCAAACTGAATCACTGTATGCCTTTTCCAAGATGCGCGATCAATCCGCACACGAAATTTGGTTATAAGTACAAAATTTGAGACTAATTCTTTTTTCGATATTTTTATCCATTGTAAAAATTGCTACCCGCTACTGAGGTGTACCGACTCAAGCAGCTGCTGCAAACAAAATTGTTGGTAGATCGCGCTCATATTACATACATACATAGTAAGTAAAGTCTTCAGCAATAACATTTATTCAAACTGAAAGCAGGAAGTTTGTAATACGTACTGTATATACAATATAACAACAACAACCGCAGAAATAGCAAATTGAAAATCTTGGCAATTCTGCAAACTGAAGTTCGGTTTCTTTGCATATCTTTTCTTGGCGTTTCACTCATTAAAAATACAAAAATCCTTTAAAAGTGTACAATGAGGGAGAGCAACATAATTCTTAACCATGGTTATGATAAATATTTGTAAAAGAAGGTAAACTTTGCTTACTAAATGACCTATCTATGACTTGGTAGGCGTTGAAGTTTAGAGAGGTAAACTTCAGTTTGTACAACTTGGAAAAACATTTAATTATTTTGTAATGTCATTACATTTTGCAGAAGCAAACTACAAGGATTAAAAATGAAATTAAAATAAGAATTTGAGACAGAAATTAATAATACGAAGCGAGTAAATTTAGAATTATCCCACAATAGCTGGCGCACATTGCGTGTTCTCCTTTTTTGTCGATTGGGCAGAAAACACTTAAATTCTAATCGTCGGGAATGTTTTCGTCCGATCATATTCTGCAAAGAAGCTGATACATGCTCCTTATTAGTTCTTCCCTCCATATTTTTAGTATGCTCTGTGCTTTAGTCACGAGATCGCCTATGGGGGTTCTACAAGAATATGCTCCGGTATTGAAACAGTCTGTTAGTCGCATATTTTCATAGAATTTTCGGGCATTATTTCTTTGAGCCAACGTGTCAACCTCTTCGTACTAACGCTCATCCAATTATTACGTACGCATTATTTCTTTGAGCCAGCGTGTCAAGCTCTTCGTACTCACGCTCATCCAATTATTACATCGTACTGTGCGTCTGCGGTGGTATATGCACTTATTGTTGTTTATGAGTCATAATTACAGCAACTGGAGGTGTGATGGAGGAAGTGAGCGTTACGTAGTGTTACTGACTTGCGGCAAGATTCGTCTATGTCAACAAGACACAAGAGTTTGTAATGGCTATAAGGCGCAGATCTAGAAATGCGTCACACGATTGAACTACATATGTATAAAGGGTATCATACATACCCACACAAACTCACTGCTATCTAGATATATACAAAACAAAGCATATATGTGTATATGTTTGAAGTAATGTACTTGCATGTACTTGTAAAGTTGCGCCATAGGCACAGTAGCACATTCACATACAAACGCTCTTTTGCACTCAGGCAAACACTTAATGTAACTCATACGCACTGTCCGCAAGACAATTTAATGCTTCAACTTCGTATGAATGGCTTTGGTAACGCATATATGCGTGGAAGGCGTATGAGACAAGTGAATAAAAGGAAGTATGAGAATTTATGAAAAAATAATAACCAATGTTTACGCACAAAAGAAACTCTTTAGAGACGTGGACACAAAACACAAGATATAATGGTACCTACATAAATATATACTAAACGGCAAACAATTTCTTAAAGCTCTGCGTGTACTTAGGTTTCCGACAATCTCACCATATGTCGGAACTTTACACAACACATCCGATAAATGAGAAAGCGATGTCACTTGTAATATAATACTCCACTTGACTTTCAATAGAATTGCTTACAAAAGTAAATTTCACAGAGAGCAAGTTTGGTCACTGAAAAAAAAAAAATTGCATCAAACATGAGTATAATTTTATTTTTGTTTTCAATAATACTATTAAGTGTAATTTATAAAAATTAAAGAATATAGTATAAATACGTGTGAAATTTAAGCTTGTTAATAAATATGATAATTGTTATTGAAGTAAGAATTAAATTTCTATCTATATACAAACTTTTAATAATCGTTTGAATGGGATTATATTTTATATTTGTCCGATTTTCTTTATTTGCACTGTCATTGGTAGGTTTGTATTAGAGAATAGTTCTGCAAAATTATGTGCTATTAGGTTTTTTATTTATAATCGGTTGTAAGGGTGATATGTGATATAGTTGTCCGATCTTGCCGGTACCAACAAACGATATTTTATTGATCAAAGTGCACCAATTCTTAAACGTCCTTCAGATATCTAAAAAAACTGACGAAGAAATTATGTATAACTCTTTTAAAAATCACTTGCTCGAAACCCTTTTTACACCCATAATCTCTTACGCAAAGTAGTTTAGAGTGATCCGTGAAATAGGAAGACTTTTTTTTTGAACTTTTATGCTGCACATAAATCCCCGATGTAAAAACTTTAATCCCAAACGGTTCAAAGTCACTGTTACTTCTTACGAAAATCAATTTTCAAGCGGGTTTTATATTAGTAGCTTTGATTGCTCACCGACAACTTTTTAAATAAGCTAATATATGTAAATTTTTATCTTTGGATATAGGTTATTTTAAGCCATGAATTCTGTATTTTGGGTTTTTTTATTAACCCTAATACCTATTAAAGTAATCTCATAAAAGCATGCAAGTAAATCGAAGTCCCACAGGATCAGAAATGACAGACCGCAAAATGTTAAATTACTAAGGAAATAAAAAATTAAAGGGAGTAAAATTCCAAATGTCAACAAAAAATCAAGCATCTGGGTGAAGGCGACTACATGTGGGTACATCCACGCAAAGTCAATTTGATGCTTGTGTGCTTGAAGCTGTGCTTATATGAATAGTTGATGTGGTTACTCTTGTTAACTTTGAAGTATAGATATGCTATTATGATATTTGTTGGTGAATTTACCAAATAGCGGGAAGGAAAATATGAGCATCAGCGTTAAGGTGTATATGAAAATATTTGTTTATGGCAGCATATATTTGAGGAGCTTAGAGATCTGTTTGTACATTTCAGATTACACCTTCTTAAGCATTACAACTGAAAATGTCAAAATTCTCAATATTTTTTTATTTCCAGAAGTTTATTGTTGCATGGCACAAGAATCAGCGAGCAACTATCAAGGCATATAAACAATTCGTTGTTAAAAATGATCAATATGTTTAAATATTAATGGTATTTTGTAAATAGTTTACTGATTATCATTTTCAGAATATGTGTCATTTTATTTTCCCTTAATGCCAGTTCTTTCCAACAATAATATAATATATATTGTATATGTATATGATTGATAGATTTGATAGAGCACTAAATTAAGATTTGGCACGAATAGTACTTTTGCAATATTTCCCTTTATTACCGAAACTTATTTAAATCAAACCAAAAGTGTTCAAGCTCCTAGCTACCGAACTGTGGTCCACATACAGTACCTATATATGACTTTTTAACGCAAATGTGGTTTAATGTATGGGATATGCAATTGAAATTCACAGAAAATCTTTGTCTGATAATAGCCTCTCTGAGTAACAAAAATATGTTGAATCGGTAAATAATTCCCTGAACCCCCGTATATCTAATATAAGGCTTTTCGAACTTCCAGGTGACTGTATACCACGTATATCGGTCAATATGTTAGTTATCTTAGTAAAATTAAGAGAGCGTGTTTACTTATATTAGTAACGTCATTTTCGGATACCAGGCTGATTTTACTCCATATGGAGCCTTGATGAAACCTTAAGTAATCTCGAATATACCTAAGCAATATCAAAATTAAAGTGATCAACCCGCCCCTTTCTCTGCCGCCAATATAACCTTGTACAAAGATTTTCGCCTTTTCACTTGTATTTTGGCAGTTCAGGTTTGACAAATTACTAGAAATTTTAATGAAACTAAATAAACAAGTTTTCTTAAAAATTATGTGCTTTACAGACCGTATCTTGGTTCACACCTCATATCGCTAATATAATGCGTTTTCACTTTAACTCAATATATAAAATTTTGCCTTTCTGGTCGAGTTTATAACACACTTATATCAGTTTATAACACACTTATATCACTCGACTTTTGGTTACCTTATTTAATTTCGAATTGCCAGAACTATTATTATTTCCTTTGCCGTCATACATACATATATACCAATGTTTAATAATCTTTTGGATATCTCTAGTATTATTCAATGTCACCTCTGACTTTGTGATGGTATCGGTCACTCACAGTTGTCATTGTTGTCGAAGTTATGTGTTAATGTTTTTGTTGTTAAATGAAAGAAAGAAAGTAAGTGTTAAATATGAAGTAAAAGTTAGCGCGATCCTTTATACCATCTATAAATATGTACTTGGAAATTACAGTGTGGAAATAATTCCATTTAATCCTTTTTGTTTGAATTTTTCAACGTAAATGAAATGTTAAGCTGAGCTAAATGAACTTTAATCTTCTTCTTTTATGAAAGGAGTAAAGTTTATACAAACAAACGAAAATAACGCAGTTGAAGTCTGCAGCTATTAAAATATATGCTTGCATCTCTGTACATTTGTATGAGTATACTCATCGCAATGCCGTAAACGAGGTGAATGGCTCTGCAGATTGTTTCCGAAATTGGGTTAATTGAATATTAAAAATGAAAAGCAACAAGGAAATGCAATTTGCTAATGAACTTTTATTGGAGAAGTGACTGTCGGAGTTTTACTATTTCTCTGTATGGTAGAGCTAAAAGATCTCACATTGCGGCTATTGTGGGGAAAGGTATTGTAAGTTTAATGCACTGTAACTATTTATATATTCACGGCAACTTGAAATATAAATAAATTACAATATATCACAATTTTGTAAGCTTATTTAAAATGATTAAACTAGCTTACAGTTATTTTGCCACGGTGATTTTAGAGGCTGTTTCTGCTTTTTTTAGGTTGTGAAAACCGAAAATTATAGTAAAAATATCTCAATTCAGGGTTTTTTGCTTTGTAGTCAAAGGGTGTAGGAGTCAAATAACCCACATTTACTTAAATGACAAAAATAATTGTACGTCATGGAAAAGTTTTGAATTAAAAGTCGGCACCATAAATATTATAGAGATCCTTTAACACATCACTCGAAGTTTTTTTCTTCACATTTGTTGGGTGTGTATCACCTAAAACTAAGCGAGATAGCTATAGGGTTTTATAAATATAAAAGATCGGGATGACGAGAAAAGTTAAAATCCGGTTGACCTCCATCTGTCCGTCGGTCCTTCGTTGCAGCCTGTAAATTAAGTAAAAATTTAGATATCTCGTTGAAACTTAGCACGTGGGTTTCTTAGTACAAAACAAGAAAAACGCGAAACACCGAAGCTAATATACCCTTCAGAGATGCATTTCTTTTAGTAACTATGCGTTCAGTTTGTATGGAAGCTATATGCTATAGTAATGCGATCTGAACAATTTTTTCGGAGATTGTGTTATTACCTTAAGCAGTAATCCATGTCAAATTTCGTGAAGATACCATGTCAAATGCGAAAGTTTTCCATGCAAGCATTTGATTCAGATCGTTCGGATTATATGGCAGCTATATGCGATAGTTAACTGATTTGAACAATTTCTTCCGATATTACATTATTTCTATGAACAATAACTCATACCAAATTTCGTGAAGATATATCGTCAAATGAGGAAGTTTCCCATGCAAACATTTGATTCCGATCTGCACAATTTCTTCGGCGATTACATTATTATTTTAGAAAATAACCTGTGCCAACTTTTGTGAAGACACATTGTCAAATGTGAAAGTTTTCCATACATGTATGGCAGCTATGTATATGTTATAGGTATCCGATATCGGCAGTTCCGACAAATGAGCAGCTTCTTGAAGAGAAAATGACGTTTGTAAAACTTCAAAACGATATCTTAAAAACTGAGGGACTAGTTCGCATAATATATACAGACAGACAAACTGACATGGCTAAATCGGCTCAGCTCAGCTCTAACTGATCATTTATATATATACTTAAAGGGGTCTTCCTACCCCCGCTTCCTCCTGGGTGTTACAAACTTCGTGACAAACTTAATAAACCTTGTTCAGAGTATAAAAATACACGTTCGTAGATGGGCGTAATTGGACCACTGTCACGCCCATACATCGGTATTATTAAAGGACTTAATTCAGATGTAAAACTCAAGTTTGATACAAGGGATCGTCGGACAATTGTGGGCCCCGCATCTAATAAGTTTAATGTATATATGTATCTCCTGAACTATTGAAGCTACAACAACCAAACTCTCTCAGCAAAAATATTAACAAAATTAATTAAAATTAAAATTACAAACTTGCGATGTTACTCAATATAGATTTTTTTAGTACCTAAGCAACCGTTCTACAATGAACCGATTAAATGAATGACCTAAAGCCCGCAATATTGCCGCACAAGTAGTTGGATTTCGTTCAGAACGTACGTGTTTATTGGCGAAACTCTCTATGATTGTCGAAATTGCAAGTGGTTTTTTGTGTTGCCTGAAGTGAATTTTTGAAAATATTTTTTATGGATTCTGGACAACATGGTTTGTATTTAATCCTAATGATATAAATATTAATTTAGTTATTTTGTTTTTTTTTTTTTTTTGGGAAAACAATGAATCATTAAAACAACTAATTTTTTTTTTAATTTTTTAGAAATTAGTGTTTTTGTTATAGTGTCGGGTGAGGTCGAGCTTTGAATTATTTTTCTTCGTAAGCCACGGGGTTTCTACTTAAGATATAAGCTTAAACATTTTCCCATAAAAAAAGCGCGTTGAATTAGGTTCGTCACTTGCATTAAATGAACTCTGATTTATTTATTTTTTTTTAATTAAATACTGAAATCCTGTTAAATTATTATATACGGGTGGTATATAGATGGTATAAGGGGGCTCTATTGGAGCTGGTGTGAAACTTGGACAATGGACGTGGCACCACCCACTTTCTGGTGAAATCCCATATCTCGAGACTGATTTGGAACGTAACATTCCTTTCATATTCCCATGTTACTCTGTGAAAATGAGCGAAATTGGACTACAACCATGCCTACTTCCCATATAGCACAATTTTAAATTCCATTTGATTCTTTCAATTTGCTGTACACAAATAAAGAATTAGTTATTCTAACGAAATAAAAATTTACGGTAATAATTCCCTTAAAGTAAGTCACCTTTTGACAAATAATTGTTCAAAACCAACCAAAACTGTTCAAGCCCCTAGGTAACGAACATGTGGACCCGATACCAATAGTTGACTTTTGACCGAAAACATCGTTCAATGTGTGAAATATGAAATTCAAATTCGGACAGAATTTCTTTCTGGCAATAGTATTTCATTCTGTCAAAAATGTGTTGAATCGGGTCAATACTTTCCTGAGCCCCCATATATGTACCTAATATAAAGATTTTAGAACTTATAGGTGACTTTATGCTGGATATATCCGTCAATATTTGGGCCAACTTAATGAAAATTGCAGAACATGTTTTATTCATAACAGTGTTTCTTTGCGCCTAAAATAGAGAGAATTTCGCTAAAACTTGAAACCCCCTCCATATAACTATTACCAAGATTTTCGAACATCTACTTGACCTTGCTCCATATGATTGCTGATTGTATGTCATACCTAAATGAAACCGAGCTAAAATTTTCTTGAGTATGTGGCATATAAGTAGTATGTGAGATGAGCAAAAAATAGATAAAATCTGGTCGGCACTACCTCCTGCTCAAATATATTCAATATAAAATGTTCGGTTGCATCCGAAATTAGCCCTTCTTTACTTTTTTTATTTTAATATACATATTGCATTATTATACTCAATCATGCATTTTTATTCATTTTCATTCATAAATTCCCTTTAAATAATTTTGTCCGGTTTTTGAGACCAAATGCTCCTATGTGCGATAGTGTGAAAATATATAAAATCGGAAGACAGTCCCGTTCACTCTCCATGATAGTATGAAACTCTTCTACGTTTACATAGTATGTAACACATATATTCCGAATCAAATTTTACCGCTAAGACCCCTAACGTCACGTCATTTACGGTAATTAATAAATTAATTAACCCCAGAAATTATATACGCCGGATTGGACTTAATGATAAAGAGAATAATTGTATCGTGGTGATGATGGTTGGTTGTGTTGTTGCTGATTAACTGGTGAACGCCCAGTAACCAAATTCTACAAAGGTTGAGATAATTACAATTCAGTTGAAGTAGGTGACAATGCGCTTGCACTAAAAGACACACAATCCACCCACAAAATAATATTGAAAAAACCGAATTTATAATAACGGTAATTTAATTAAATTATTGCGGTCGACTTATTTCTTATTGTTGTTATTGCAGTTGTTACAGCACATTAAGTCGATTGTTTGACAGTTTACTGAACAACTGAGTGATCAACAACAGCAACAATAGCAAATACCACAATGACAAAACAACGAAGGTTATCGGCTTGTTGCAGCAGTAAAAAGTGCAAATGAGGTTAATGGCAATCTGCGTAGAAAACGTGGTAAACGAAATAAAGATTGATGGACAGGCGATGTCGTAGGCCTTCAATTGTGTCCTCCTAATTATTATGTGCCATTTTTTCACTCACACATATCTATTATATATACCATATTTATACGCGAATTTATATAGATTTGTGTACATTCTTAGATTATTTTACACTTTCCTTCACTAACAATACATATACATATGTACATTGCTAAGTGAATTGATTTTCAGTTAGCGCTTGTGCCTCAGTTCAGTTCAGTGCAAAATTTTGTGGCAGACAGCGACGAAAATCTATCCAAATCCAAAAGGATAAAGTTTTAGTTTTGTTTGGAAATTAAAAAGTGGACAAAGCGGACCATCTGACACTTAGCCGTGACCAACATTTGAAGTAGCTAATCTTCAAAAAGTAAAATCCAAACAGTGTTCTTTCGAATGGTAATAAGCATCACAATACACATCTGGTTTGTTGGACGGCTGCGGAAGCGTTGGGACGCGGGCCTTGGTTAGGTAGCTGTTCACAAGAAATACGATGTAATTTCCAATCAGCTGCGATGTCTTGTCGGACCCTATTGACCCTTCGGTTGAATCTCTTGAGGACTTCCACGTAAAACTTGGCGTTGACGGTTTCTCCAATCCAATAGAAAAAAATTCATGGTGGACAATGCCTTTGATGTTAAAAAAGACATGGGCATCATTCGCTTTGGATTTGCTCATTCATCAGCGACCTCTTTCCGGTCCTCCCAAAAGGCCTGGTGCCACTGAAACTCTTTCTTGCTAAAACAACATCTGCGTAAGCCTGCTTGATCATATAAAATATCTTTCACGCAGATTTGCCGAGTTTCAAACAGAATTTGGAACTTTCGGCACTTGCACTCGAAAATATTTGTCCTGACTTTCCAGGTGCTCGGAGATAACTGACCAGCCGCTCGCCCGATAGCTAGGAACGCCCTTTACCGAATCGATATGTAGAGCTCACCTTTAAATGATTTCTACACTGCAAACAGGTAGCTGCAAGGTCAACCTAAGCTGCAACGAGATAGAAGTAAGGAAAGAGAAAAACACAACATTGTGCTAACAACCAAAATGTCGTTAATTTAATTAGCCAGAAAGACACTTCGCTATGCAGACTAACAGCCTACACGCATAAAGCTGCGTTGAAATAAAAAATCACGCATGTGATATTATACTGAAAATGCAGTAGGCACATATTTGTTGAAGAAAGCCGGCAACGTGAAAAAGTGCAATGACAAATGTAAGAAAAACGACCGAATGGAATGCAGCAACGAAATCCAAACGTCTGCGAGTGGCAAGAACACCGACATTAGCACCATGTGCGGCTGCAAGAAGATGTAGCAGGACGAGAAAAAAGTGAAAATTAGAACAGATAAAAGTTAGCAGCTGTGACACACTTTGATTTCGAACAAGTGGCTCGTAGGGAGACACACATGCCCTCCATACAAAAATACTTCTCTATAATCAATATAAGCTTATAAGTGTATGTGTGTGTCTTTGGAAAGACGGTATATGCATGTATGCAAGAGAGTTTGCAGCAATTTTATCCTTGAGCTTGAAATAAATTTTAATATGGATTCGCAGGTTTCTGACATGCTGCTTTGATATGGGTAAGAGGGCGCGTTGGGTAGAGTTTGCCACAGCAACAAACACTAACCTTACAAAGGTATCATTTAAAAAGAAAGGTGTAAGAAGTGTCAAACAACCTAGAGCACTTCAAGCAAAAGAAATACTTTTTGGTGAGAGCATTTGGAACCTTTCTATTTTTGGTTGGTGTTTACTTTCCAAGGAGTTTTTGCAGGGGAAACATAGAAGGTTTTAATATCTCAAGTTTAATAAAGCGCACAGCTTTTCTATCGAATATTCATCTAGTTGTAGAGTGCACTTAATGAGACACTTGAGTGAACATCAATTTAATAACGTTTCAAAACGTCGCTAAAATCTTCACTAATTCAAAAATAATCTGCAGTAGACTTTAGCGATAGAGGCAGTTAACAGATCTACTCTGAGTCTGAGTGATGATTGAAATTACGGTAATCTGGTTCATCTGAGATTCCGTGTATTCTTTTAGACCTTTCGGCTGTTTAGTTCTTGTAGGACCATAAGCTGTACTTCTTGAAAAATTTAAAATGGAAAAACGGCATTTTTTCTCAGCACTAGATAAAAGACATTGCAAACATGTCGGCTGAAATGCAATAAAATTATGTTAGTTTATTCGAATAAACGAAAATTTCACTCCAGCTCTGAAATTATTTGACGCTGTACCCGCCGGGGGAAGCAGAGGAAGAGGAAGACCTCCACTCCGTTGGAAGGACCCAATATCCAATTGGCGCCACGTAGCGAAAAGAAGAAACGACTGGCGCGCTGTTGTTAACTCGGCTATAATCGCGTAAGCGGTGTCTGCGCCAATTAAGTAGAAGAAGAAAAATGAAATTCTTTTCGACATAAAGAAAATAAATTTAAAATATCATCTAAGGAAGTATACATATGTTATATGAGTAAATTTTTGGATAACTGTCTAAAAATTAAAGATAGTTAATGTTCAAATGAATTAGCCTGCCTCCGGATTTTAGACACAATTTTTTGCCGTAGATCGTGCTAAATTCGCGTGCATGTTAGGACAGTCGGTGGCCTCGAAATAATGTATTACCTAATTTCGACCAAAGTTGTGAAATTTCCTATATATACAATAAGAAAACATATACACCTTTCAACACAAAAAATTGCTTAAATATATACAATGGTAAACGCATTGCTCGAAAAGGAATTCTCAGTATCCCAGCATAGTGTCTGCTATAAAAGTAGTTGCATTCGAGTTCATTGCCAACAAAAATTCGTCGCTGCCGAAATCGTTTGGCGGTCGTCGGTAGTTAGTCGGCCGTCGTAACATGTCATTGGTACCGTTTAAAGGTAATTTGTTGTAGGGCATTCCTCACGGAGGATTTTGAATTTGGCCTGTACAGAAATGGAAAATAGTGTTATAAATGAATTCCCAAAGCTGCGAAAATTAACAAAGAAGGCAAGAATACAAATAGAAATGGTTGGTTCATTTGTTAATAGGACAACCACCACTGCTAAGTATTCAGTAGAATTTGTTGGTTTGCTGAAAATGTTTAGGAAGAGCTCCAGAAACTAAAGCTTTCAAACTTTGCATTGTCGATTGCTGTTGTTATTGTAGCGGCAGAATTTTCCCAGTCGACAGCCTTTGACGGGATAAAAATCCGGGTCCATTCCAGTAACGCAGACCGACTCTCTTGGGAAAGGCTAACATTCGCAATTTTTTTCGTTCGCTGTATTTACGTTCTGTTTAAGATATCTCTTGAAAGATTATTTTCTTCTTGACGCTGTCACTTTTATTCTGAAAGTGTTTCTGCTTTGCAAATTCGAAAACTGTTACAAAGTTAGTGGCAAAAAGATGCATTAGCGATCGGTAGCCTAACCTGGCAGACGAACAAATATTATGTCTGAATAATCACGAAAGTTTATACCATATTTTTCAATTGTTCTCAAAATTTCATCCTTTCTAATGAATTATGGTTTCTATTTTCCTCTGGATTGCTATCAGATTATGAAACAATTTTTTTGTTATTTAGTATGTTTGGAAAGCGAGCAATGTGTATTTTATTGCCTTTTAGCACCAGCAGTTCCAGTTTTAAGACAATTTTAAATTTTTTTTCAAGTGGTAATGAATTAAAGGTTTACCCTTCTCTTTTTTGCTTTATCAATGAGAATGAACATTAACAAAATTGCAATTTTAAGAGAATTTTTATGAGATTCTTTAAATTTAGATGCAATTTAAAACATTTTATCAAGAAAATTATTCGTCTATGCTTTCCTTGCGAAAATGTTTTTCTTATGAAAGCTCACTCTTTGGAAATTTCAAAAAAAATGATACAAAACTGGTGTAATAAAGGAATTTATATAAAAATTTGGAATTCTATGGCATGTAGTTCAAAACAATTTATATAAAAAACAAAAGTGTGATGTATTTGGTGTTGCCAGTATAGCTTGCTACCCTACCAAAATTTAAAATTGAATAAGGAAAACTGGATAAAGTTTTTCGGATGAAGTTAGAATATCTCTCATAACAAAGATTACGAAATATTTCTAACTTTATAGTGGACCTCATAGAGAAGCCGCATACTAAACTTTATAAAACTCAGAAGATCATTATACATAAATATTAACAAGAGCAATTGGATATGCAAACTTTTGAAAAGCAACTACTCATTAAACTAAATGCTTTCAACATTCATTGCATGCCGCGTGCTGCGTTGAAATCATTGCCACATTCCCGAATGAATACTGCAATGTGACCACCCCTCACTGGCAGTTGTAGCACATTTTCGCAACTTTTTATCGCTGGCAATTAATTACGTTTATTTTTTGTTCAGTCATTGCCTCATTAATTTTTCAAACTGCGAGTATACTTCATTTGTCCACAACAAATAAAATCGCGTTATTGCATAGACGATTAGTGAAAATTGATGTTTAGCGCGAGCGTACATGCAGTCAGACCACACAATATACGTATCAATTGTGGCATAGTCAAGGGTCATACGGTATATAGGGGGTTTCAATTAGAGTGCTACAAAAGTTTTTTTAAAGAAAGCAAAAACGGCACATTCGTTGCCTTAATGTAAACTCGACTTACTTTTCATGGCCACCATGGACACGCTTGCGGAAGCCCACACGCTGAACCCAATTTTCGACGTTTCGATATTCGGACAAAGCTCACCAGTCGTCACTGGTTTATTGGCTTAGTGTATAAACTTGACATAGCCCCACAGAAAATAGTCTAATGGTGTCAAATTGCACGCCGAGGTGGCCAATTGTCTGGGCTATTGCGTGGGATAACGCGTTCGCCAAACTTGGTTTTCAATAAATTGATTGTGACACTCGCTATGTGGCTTGTGGCGCCGTTCTGTTAGAACCACATATTGGCGAAGTCCGTGTTATTCAATTGGGGTCAAAAATATTCGGTTATCATATCTCTTTCACAGTAACGTGCTGGTCTTGATCATCACGGTAGAATACGGCCCAATGACGCCGCCGTCCCACAAACCGCACCAAACCGTAATTTTTCGGGATGCAATCGTGACTCATGGAGTACGTGTGGACTGCTGCCAATAATGGATATTTTGGTTATTGACGAAGCCATTCACCCAGAAGTGAGCCTCATCGCTGAAAATGAGTTTTCGACGAAAATCCGGATCGTTTTAAAGTTGTTGCTTAGCCCAATTTAAGAAAATACGAAGGTTTTGGTGGTCAAGCGGCTTCAGTTCTTCCGCGAAGTTGATTACATCACAAGTAATTAAATAATAAAAATGCCTCCGGAATAATGATTACGTGAATCATAAGCCACATTATGGTAAGCACTTTTAGGAAATGGAAAAATGTGGACTTACCATGAATACAAAGAGGCAGCGTGAGCTGAAAACCTCAGGAGCAGAGCTAGTCAAGGGCCAGTAGTTAAAACGGCCATTAACACGATATAGCTAAGAAGTAAAGTACATAATCGCAAGTACATTAATATTGTAAAATGTTTGTTCTTTGAAAGTTTTTACCCGAAATTTACTTTTAACCCCAACTGGCAAATGAGGCTGCTGCTATTCGAAACCTCCTAATAAAGAGTTTGAACTAGCATCTGAATTTCCGCTGCATACACTGGAGTATCTACATATGTATGCAGGTATGCTGTGGCATGCAACACTAAACTTACTCACAGTCTTATATGGTATACAAGTACAAAGTTATGTGCTATAGCATGTGTACGGTTGTGCGAGCGTCAATATGAATTCGAACAGCCTCAACCCTTTTGGCGATGTTTCATCATGGAGCGGAGTTTATCGCCCGTTGTGCCAAAGATAAGGAAATCAAAAATTATAGAGCGAAATGAGTGCAAGAAAATATCGTTAAAGATACTATATGTGAAAGCTGGCCCTGGACACTAGGCTACCGACCAAAGGTACGAAATTCCTGACACGACGTTTGTAATTGTCTTTGATTATATGTATGTCGTGTTTAACACTTTCTCCAAACAGAAGCATAACAAGCAAGTGTGCAAATCTAAAGGCGTATGTTGAGTGCCCATCTAATTCCAGTGTATTTGCTACCGACTTAATTGGTAATTGACCCTTGTCAGATGTAAGTAAGAAAGGGAACAAGTTTTCAAACGTGCAAGTAATCCACATATAAGGAATATTCCTACATACATACACGCTTATATATTGTATAAACTGAGAGGCCAGCTGACTTTCTGCTATAACCAAGAGAAGCAGCTGTTGATGACAGCAAAGAGGCGACCTTTTATGTAGCCACAATTTGCGGCCACTTGTAGGCGTTACAAAATGTCGGCACTTGTTAAATGTTAACAGGTAGATGATATTTTCAAGTGTATGCTTGAGATCATGGGTAATGTTCGGCAACATAATACGTACACATATATGAATATTATGAGTGTTAATACTAAAATTAAAGTGTTACACTTTAAGGGTACCTTATCATAAATAGTGTAGATGTGTTTGAATGGCTGCTGCAGGCCAACAAGCCAAATATGACAGCATGGCGGAACACTACTTGTCGCATGCAGCAGGCATTGGTTCGGCACAACTTTCAAGTGCGGCAATGGATGTCAAAATGTCAATTACGAAATGTACTTGCAACACTCAACGAAGATATTGCAATCTCAAACTTACAGTCGTGTGAATAAACAAATGTTGCCATAGTAACACTGTAGGAAAAGTTTTTCTGAGTATGAGTTATATTTGAAGTAAGTTCTGAATGACACACTTTACGTTTAAGATATGTAATTAATGGATATTAAATCGTGGTATGTTATGCCAGGCTTTTTTATGCTGTTCTACGACGTATTGTTTTAATCCATGCCATGTGATGTTACTCGTTGTTATTTTGTTATATAATATACTAATTTAACGTAATTTGGAGTATATAATCTTGTGTTTATATAGGGTGATACATTTCGAGGTTTCCTATTAAAAAAA
This sequence comes from Bactrocera neohumeralis, assembly GCF_024586455.1. Lineage (NCBI taxonomy): Eukaryota > Metazoa > Arthropoda > Insecta > Diptera > Tephritidae > Bactrocera > Bactrocera neohumeralis. The sequence goes on along the minus strand of NC_065920.1, from coordinate 67,087,262 downwards.
AAGACGCAGAAACTACTAATTTAATGGGGAAAGTTTTTTTATCATTCCAAAGACCATTCTTTGGGATTTATTTTTTAATGACTATCTCTTTCAAAAGTTTTGCCGCGGCTACGTCTCAGATGGTCCGTTGAGTATAATCTTCGATGGCTCGTTCGAATATTTTGACTGGTAACTGAGGAATGACACGCATGATGTTTTGCTCGAAGGCCTGGAATGAAGCCTGTTACTTCTTTAGACTGTACAAATTCCCCCAGGAAAAAATCTAAAGGTGTGATATCACACGATGGTGGCCAATCGACCTTGCCAAAACGTGAAATTATCTGATCACTCTCAATAAATCCATTGATTGATGCGATATGTGGGAAGTGGAGCCGACTTTCTGAAACCAAATGTCGCCGAGATCACGAGCTTAGTTTCAGGCATCCAATAGTCATTTGTCATGGCGTGATAACGGTCGCTATTGACGGTTACGTTATCGGCATCATTTTTGAAGTATAAAATTAAAACATCAAACAGTATTTAGGGTTCTGTAGAATAACTTCCGGAGTATAAGGTTGGTGAACAAAACCTTTTAATGCTAACTTAAAACCTGCCTACGATTTCCGCTGAGAAATTACTTCGATACTTTTTAGCAAAAGGGGAAAGTGATAAATTCCAAGAAAGCAAATAAACAGAAAGATTATCAGGAATAATCTGTAATTAATGGATATTAAATCGTCGTATGTATGAAATATTATCAAGGATAATCTGATAATATAAAAGAAAATTTTGCATTAAATTACTTTTCGACACTTCCGAGTGTACACAACTGTGGAAAGGGCAAGTACAATAGTCGCCATATTGATGAAGGCGTACTTACAGTTATACGACCATAAACGGTTGTAAGTTAAAACTTGACATTCCAATTGCATTAAGCTCTCTGCAAATATTTAAAACGAAAGCAGAGAAATATTTGCAGTTACATTCGGTGCTTTGACAGCCAACTACAGCAATGCCGTATTCAATTGGGCAGCTTTTTGGCGTCTGCAAAGTACTTGGCAGCCGATGAGTCTCTCAACTTTGCCATATTGCGCACAGTCAAACGGCAAAGTGGTAACAAAAGATTTTGTAGTATCGAAAATTCAATGAACTTTTTGACCAATTTGTTGTTAAATATGTGTATATACAACATCATATATAGCTTATTATACGCTGCCTTATTATGTACATATGTATATACTTGTAATTCATTCATTTTATCATATTTTATATAAGAAACATTCGACTTAAACACAGAACTCCGATCTCAGTTGGCCATACCAACTAAAACTTGCGGGTTTTGGAGCAAAGAAAACATTTCATCTCTAAATTCGTTGGCATAATGGTAATCGTTTACCATAACGGATTACCCTTTATCTCTAATTTTCAAAACTCTTCAATGTATTCCATCGTTCTAAGTCATATTTGTAAATGTTGAAAATGAGTGGCCTTATGAAACTGTGTGCATCATAGTTTTATTCCCTTAATATATTTTCGCTTAAGAAAAAATAAGCAGTAAAAATGACAATGAAAAATGTACAAGTATTTCCAGAGTTCAACCGTAAAGTTGTATTTTATGTACATAATTGTCCTAGATATTGAAGTTATTCATATCAACAACCAAAAATCAGCCAACATAAAATCAGGGATTTATCATGCATTAATAGCAATAAATGTTTTTATGAGTATTCAGTTATGTCCTATTCTGTTATACGAGTATCCGAAAATGAAGACTAGAAGACTACTACATAGCATAGCATATTAAATATTAGGAGTATAAAAATATTTATGCTTTGCAACGCCAGACAATAACGATGTCTGAATTGACCTCACCTTAGGCATTTCTACTTGGCATTTATTGAGAATTTGTCGCTAGTACGAACATGTCAATCACATTCTACAACAAGACTCACCATTCACCCATATGTCAATCATTTATTACAACATATTATTTATATTTCGCTGGTTTATCACGTTGTCTTCAATCCAAATTGGATCAATATGAATCGTATATGTCGGACACATACATACTTAGTTAGAGAGTTGTTCTTGCAGATACAGAGAAAAGCGTATATGTCATCGTAATAGTGGGATGCGGGTCGCTAGAAGTCAATTATACATAACTGCCTAAATGTATGTGATAGTAGAGCAAATTACTACAGCCTTGATTATGTTATTGAGTTGAAAAAGGAAGAAACCTCTCAATAATGACGTCACAGATATCTTAAAGACTTGAAGGCAGAGTTAAGTTTTAAAGAAAATAGAGCCAACTATCTTAAAGATGCTGCTACTTGGTGAATTCTTCATAGTTTTTACTGTTAGCATAATTAATTTTTTCAAATAGCTAACAACATGGTAACGTAACAACATTTTCGAAAATTTACAGTGGCGTGAATGAAACACGACATAAAATGGAATAAGAGTGAAACAAATTTTAATATTGGTTAAAACTGGTTTACATTTGAGCGCAGAACCTGAAAATGTGGAGGATGGAGTCATGTGTAGAAGTTCACGCAAGTGAGGAAAGTTCTCTGATCGCCATTCACTTGGGAGTGGCCAGAAATGATTCTTTTACACATGGCTCATGCAGCTCACTACTTCCGGTCTTTGGCCAAGTATACTCTGGGTAGCCTAAAAACATCCGTTCGAAATCGAGCTAAAGTGAGAAGGCGAAACATCCCCCACATAGGGTTGTGCGCTGGGTTTGGGACCCGCCACGTAAAAAGACACCCCCAGTGAATAGCTAAAATGTTTAACACATGTAATATTATGTATGTAGCTTGAAGTAGTGAATCGTAATCAATAAGATACTTAATTTTGAATTTTTTGATGATTCGTTATTTTGCATTTTAGGTGACGATATGTTGGTTTAAAGCAACCTTGGCGACGGAAGGTTTTTTGCCACAACAATAAAAACCATAATCATAATGATATCCCTACGAAGAACTTGACTGCATTCATGTTCCTGCCGCCGCAATGCGGCTGACTTACATACATAAATGTTGGCGAGAATTCTAAATGTGTATATGTATGTACATGGTTTTCTATGTAACATGCAACATGTAACACTGAAATTACTGAAATTCTATATTTGCATATAAATGCTCTCAGGAACTACCTGATTACATACTTACTTGTATATCATTTATTTGGGTTGACATTTAGGCGGTGTCTTTTTGAAATCAATGTGGCTACTATATAATATAAATTTAAGAGTTCATATATTAAGCTCGCCGCATTATTCAGTGTTACACTCGGAAGGAATTTGAGCAGGCATTGCGGGACCAAACTATCCATTCAATCTCCATTACAACTAGCGCATTGCCATTCTTAGCGATAGTCAAAAGTCTTTGAAAGGCATCTCAACTTATGAGGTCAAATCGTTTTTAGTGAAGGAGAGTATAAGAAGGCTGAACCGCTTATCACTTTGCAACCTTATCCGGGTGCCGAGGCATAAAGGGGTAGCCGGCAATGAGCTGGCCGACGAACTAGCCGCTCTGCGGCAGTGTCCAGGATGATGGAGCCAGAGTTTAAAGGAGTTGCTCCTTACGGAGGAGAGAGTTGGGAGAGAACGGCAGAGAAATGCATCACGCCAAGCTACTACTGGAAGGATACAACTTTGCAAGATTTAAATATATGATCAACCTCTCCCGAGACAAATTCCGCCCCTTGTCGCGCTCTATACAGGGCACTGTAGGCTCAGGAAGCAATTGTCCAACATGGATATAGTCTCTTGTGCATACTGCCGGCTCAAGGCCCTAGGTTCCTTTTACGTAGACAGGGATCACATCACCTCAGTCGTGCTTAGAAAGCTCCTGATTTGTTCAGAGTGCTGGACCGTAGACCTGTGTGACCGTTTGTGATATAGGAGGGGCACAATAGATCATAGGGCGCAGTGGAAAGCTTCAATTATTTTCAATCTATTTATCTATTATAGCTCGTTTATGTAAGGTATTAGATAATTAAATAGTTACCGACAAAATAATATCTGTCAATCCTAACAGGCAGAATTGGCCTTAAAATTAAAATATACTTAAATATAACTAAACTACTTATAATGTACAGAAATATGACAACAAAATATGTTTCATAAAATAACTCTGCATTTAGATTTAATGCATTTCGCATGCACACCTTACCGATTCTGGTAGTATTACATTCGACTACACTTTATATGAGGACCATGTTGAATAATCGAACTAGTTGCTAACCTATTTCATTGGTGACCAAGTGCGAACTGTTTACAATGTAACAGATGAAAATATGATTTAATTTAGAAAATCTTTTACTTCTTTAGTCTTAGAAAGAGGCAGGAATGATCCATTCCTTCATCAGCTATGTACTGACTTGACAAACAATATAATTTATCGGAAAGCTGTTTCTTTAACGTCTCGATTCACTTATGATGATAAAAAACTTTTAATTTCTGAAAATATATTATAAATTCAATCACTTGTTTTCAGAGCCCTTTTTTTCATCTTTAATTTATTTTACCAGAAATTTTGCCTTTTTGTTCCCAAAGAAACCTAAATCTAATGGTATTGTCATGAAGATTTACCAAACAAAGGACTTCGTTACTTTGACTTATAGGTACATATGATATCATTTTCCGGAAAATTATTTTAAGTCTGTATTTAAAGGGGTGACCGGAAATGACATCGCAATGACCGAGTTTAAAATATATTTTTCCAAAAATATTTTTCAGAGTTTCTTTGTTAACAATGTATTTTTGCAACAATAAAAAATTCGAATAAAACATTTCATATTTTATATAAGAAAAAAGTTATTGAAAAAATGTTGTTTTTTACCCGAGGAAACAGATGTAACCCCTTAAGAAATCGTGTTACATTTTCTTTTTTAATTTGTCCTTTAAAACATTCTTAAATTAAAGGTCTGAAACTTTACATATACTCGTAGTATATGTATGTGTGCTAAAACACATTCGCAGTATTTAAGTTTACTCCAGAGCCTTGAAAAAAATTAAAAAAAAATTACTTGCACTTTTATTCGCTGAACTAGAAAATTGAACAACAAAAATATGCATGCAGAAATATTAATTTACTAAGTGACACACTCGAGTTGTCACTAAAATTTTTGAATTTTCAGTTTAAATTTATTTGTAACTTTCCGACTCCTGCAGTGCGGAGATCGTATAAATTGCTAGGAAAAAGTATGTATATTTCAATCTTTTATACCCTGAACAGGGAATATTAAGTTTGCCATGATGTTTGTAACACCCAAGATGAAATGTCAGAGATCCTATTTAGTATATATTTAAATGATCAGCGTGGCGAACTGAGTAGATTTAGTTATCTCACTGTTTTGTGTCTGTATATAGGTAAACTAGGGTTTTTGAGGTACTGATTTGAAATTTGGCACATGTTCTTTTCATCACAAGAACATACTCCCCTTATAGAACCACTATGCATACAGCGGATATACAAACTGAACAATCAGAATAAAGGGAAGAGTTTTTCGTGTTTTGAAGATAAGAAAGCTTCACGAAATTCGTCGTGGGTTCTTAAGGTAACAGTGCACAGTTCGAAGAAATTGTTCAAATTGGATAACTATATTTAACATACCGTACAAACTGAGCGATCGGAGTCACGAAATTTGGGGCTAAAACTGTCTGATCAAAATACAGTTCTCGTAAGGAATCTTTAATATTTGTCAAGGGTATCAAAGCTTCGGCGACAGCGAAGTATACATTTTTTTCATACTTTGTTGCAATTTCACTTCCAAAATGTAGCAAAAGAGGAATTTCACACATTGTCATCTTAAAAGCAGACAGTTAAATGGAATCAGCACATGATGAATGAGTGGTTGAGAAAGTATTCCTACACCATCCGTGTGTGACGAGCTGCTTGACAGTAATGGAGTGCTGCAGCCTCTCGTGGCTGGAGTTTTTGAGTGCCTCGAAATTCGGCAAAAATTTTATTTTATTTTTTGCTCACTTTAATTTATTTATATGGGTTTTGTTTTTCGTTTTACATAACCGAATTTTCGAGTGAAAGACAAGACACGAACTCAAACGTGTTCACAGTAACGATGATGTGGATGTAGGAAGAGAAATTGGATGCCTGAATAACTTTTATATACAATATACATTAGGGTGTTTTTTTTTAACTATTAATTTTTTTTCAATCCCGTCATGAAATTTCCTTGGAAATACCCTAAAAAAAATTCCTTGAAAATTTTAGCCCTTAATATTAACATTAAGAACTGGACCAAGGCATGTAAAAATTTTCCATTGAAAATACACTACAATCGTGATTTTTTATCTTTAAATTCCTACAACTCAGAGGCATTTTATGGCATCGCTTTGACTTTAGACACATATTCCTCAGAATTGAACATTCTACAAAAGTGCCCATTGCGACAAAGTCGAAGCTCACACCGGCGAGGTAGTACGGGCTCGCATATAAAAAATCTGGATGGCAAACTTGTAGGAAATTTTATTTGCTACAGAAAATATTCAGGGGGAAAATCGCTATCATTAATACTTCTCGAGATATTCGGCTTTTTAAGTGAGGCTTTATTGAATTTTTATAGATGGTTTGTATTAAAAAATCTATGAAAATTGCATACAGCCTTATTTAAAAAGCCAAATATCTCGAGAAGTATTAATGATAGCGATTTTGACTTGGGATCTTTTAGACTATAGACTAAAGTCATGACGATATTTATATAGATAGCTTCTAAAGCACCTTTGGCCACTTAGTATTTGGGTCCCTATGCTGTCTATCTATCCACTAATGTATATCTGGAATCAGTCTGTGGGTCCACCGTCCTTGGTATGAAGTTTGCCACCATTGCTGCCACATTGCGATGATTTTCTCCTCTCTTTTTATTGCGGTAGATGTCAATCGGTGCCATACTGGCTAATACCTGAGAAGCGTCATTTGATATAGTTCGGAAAGCACTTATCACAGGTATTACAGAAATCCTATGCATTGCGTTAATTAGTGTTGCCTATGATTTTATTTCTAGCGCCTGTATCCATATTGGAGCCGCATACAGAATAAATAAACTCATTACTTTAGCTAATAAATTATTATTAGTAAAACATTACACCAATGTACTTCAACTATGATTAAATTTTTTTGTCAGTCAGCTCTAGACTCATGGTAGCAAACAATTGGCGTTCACCCCATATACAATTGTTTTTTTGGTTGCGGTATTCGTACTTCAATTTCCATTGTAGTGGGCCTAAAACCGAGCCTTGCGGCACTCCACTGGAGATAGTTTAGCTAATGATAGTTCTGCAGCCGTTTGTTTGCTGATGCACTGAGGCGCAAATTTTTGCATGAACTTAAATCAAAATTTCAAACAAAAATAAGGAATTTACAAAAGGAATAACCCAAAAACAGATCTATGAACGACTAGCGCAACTAATTATATTTGAAAGTTTTATTTCCCTAACTCATGAGCCCTTTAAGTTGAAAGAAACTTTGCCAAATGCAGTTAAAACCACAGAATGCCAAGTGCATATAGCATCAAGTACATAATATATATTATGTATATGTGTATATGTTAGTATATTTGTTTATATGTGCTGAAATTCTATTTGTTCGCGAGGTGGTGTACCTGTTCGTTACGGCTGCCTGGTTGCCAATAAATTGGCTGACAGCCACTATTCGTGCTACGAACGCAAAAATTGCACCTTCCGCTGTAGAGAGAATTTTCTGTTCAAACAATAGGCAACACTTTTCAATACGTCCAGCATTAGTTTTGTTTGAGTAAATGTGATTTAAACTTTAATTGAAATTGAAATAAACACACGTTGTTGAACCGGAACCCTTGTGGTATTGGATGTAGCTGTGAGCATCAGTCGGAGCCAACCAGAGTTGCGCAGGCTCAGTTACAAAGCTTTTTTACGAGCCTTGCACACACTTCCTCAATACTGCGTATGGGTGGCGCAATATAATAAAAGCCAAAAATAAGGCCGAACTTTCACAGAATACGCTGCGTCAGCTAACAGCTACAACAAAAAAATATATGTATCTCATCAAAATTTTTGGAACCAACTCAAGTCTGCTTCACGCTAACTAACATTTTGCTGCTTTTGTGTAGTCAAACCATCATTTCCTTCCGGTTCCTGCCGTAGCACATTCACATTTGTCTTTTTGTTTCTAATTTCCGCAGTTTTCCTTTTGGCGCTGCAACATACTACTCTGACTATTTTGTATGTGGATTCTATATTTTGCTTGTTATAGTTTATAATTTAATACCTTCATGCAAGCAAATTTCAGTTGCCTAAATGCAGCATTGTTGTTGGTCTAGAAAGCTCAGTGCTCGTCGCTTTAAACACTTCTTGTTGGCACTGCCCAAGCAACTCAACGTTTCTGCCTCCATTGCTGCATATCGAATGTGCTGCCAGACAAGCCATCGGGTAATAAAATATTATTAACCCCCTGGGAGCATAAATTTTGCGTCCCAGGATCCCAGGAGAGCATTTACGATTTGAAGGTTAACTATTTCAAATGTTGGCCAAAATCTTGACCTGTAAAATGCGCCAAGTCGTTCCATACGTCAACCCAAGTTGCTGCGAATGGCACCGAATCAACTCTCCACGGCCTTCGTGTACGTTCTCAGTTGGCTGCTATATTTTCTTTAGTGCTTGCTGGACGTGGTCCCTTCGGAGAATATTATCCAATAACAAATGATGGATCTCAAGATGAGTGATGGTGTTACGAATAGTAGGCTCATTAGGCCGATTATGTTGAACATAAGTTGGGTGAAGCGCGAAACAGATTCTTTTCAAAACGTGAATATTCGTAATAAAGTTGAACGGTTTGTAAACGTTATACAGGCGTAAGTCTTTCCATGATAAAATAGCAAATAATACTAAGCAAAAAATAGCATGACAGCTTCACACGACTTATTTGTCGAAAAAATCCGTAGATTCGGGCATTACTGTTGATCTTAGTTTCATTGAGAGACATAAATTAAAAAGGCCGATCTCGAGCATTTGAAATACAAAATGAAAACCAGTATTTCAATAAATGTTAAAAATAGTAAAAAAATGGATTTTCCACTCTAAAATAGTAAAATAGGTATACCGCTCCGGCACTTAATATACTCAATGTATTTTTCTTGTGAATACAGTTATATACAGCATCACCGCCAGACATGGTTTTCAGGTTTATAAAAATGTTCATTCGAATTCATAAAATAAATCTGGTGATTATTTTCTAGGGGTGAAACTAAGACAGAAATATCCCGATTAAAGTAATTTACCGAAATTATATCCGACATCTGTTACGAATCTATAAAATATTGAATTTAATTCTCATCAGGTTTCCATTGACTCAAATGCGGCCTGTTTTAAAGATGAACTACAACTTTGCGTCAAAACCCAGGAAATATTTTTATCAAAATCTCCTCTTTTAAGAGATTACCCCAAATATGAGAAACAATAGCAATGAATATACAACAATAAAATGCAAGAAAGTTATTCCCACATTATACAGAGAAACCACACTTTACGGGTCAATAAAAGGTCAACGAATATCCGTCGCATTAACTCGCAAACGGAAAAAAAAAGAAAGTTGAAAAGTACAATAATTCCAACAAAAGAAATCAGTGAAGAAGACTTTTTATCAAGACGACTGGTCACAGTAAGAGCAAATGCCTTTGTAAAGCAGGAAGTAACAGTAACAACACATCATCATTCGGATGGATTCACAAGTAAAGAATGGTTCATTTGAACTGAAGGGACTGAGTGTGGGTGGTCTTTTGTAGATATGTATGTGCGCACGGGGTTTAAATCAATTAAAGAAGTATATGTCAGTGTATGTATAAAATGTCGGTATATGTTTGTAATGTGCACATAATTGAGTTAAATGCGGTTGACTGCGATGACCTGCTTTTGATTCGAAATGAACTTGCTCTCTTTTCGAAAAAAAAAAAAAAATTGTTCCGCGGGTTTTACTGCGACGAAGCTTCACAGAAACATATTTTGAATTTTATTATCTTATTATCTATTTAATTAACCTTCCTCGGTTCTTCGAGTCATATTGACCCGAATCTAAAGTTTAATTTATGATAAAAGTAGTACTATCTAATAGATTTCATAACGGCTTCGTGACAATTATTAATTATGCATTTATTGTAAATTAGTATTGTGAATTTATGGTGATGTCTGCTAAATTAAGGAAATACTCATTTTTTGCTCTCAGGATGCTCGGGTCATTTTGACCCGAGTATGAAAAAATTCTCGGGTCAGAAATGCCCGTCTTCGGTAAAGTACAATGCTTTGATTCAAACATACAGCTTTTAAAAACAAATTTATTATTGTTGAATATCAGTTATACCCAAGTCACTAAGCGATTCATTGTTGATGATAATCTTAGAAATATTGTTTCTAAGTGGGTAGAATCATATTGCTTTCGTCGCCCTATTACAAGCGTTGACAGTTTTTTGTTTCATTTTGTTTCATTAGTTATTTGTACTCGTCGCGCTCGGTAGTGTTTTTTCAATGGCTTACAAATTGAGTGATTCCATGATTTTTCAATTTATAAACTACGATATAAGTTCTGAAGATGAAATAATAAGTGAAACAGAGAATAATTCCGATAAAAATCCTATGGACAATATTCAACCTAATTTGGGGAAGTAGTAGTGAAATCTTTTGCGATAAAATTTTCCGATTAAGACCAATAATAGTGTGATGAAAAAGAAATGCGACCAAAAAAGGTAATTTAGAATTTTTTTT
>NC_065920.1:67056901-67076427 GCF_024586455.1 Bactrocera neohumeralis | reverse complement strand
AATAAATCAAAAAAATCAAATATTACAATCCTTTAAATTATATTTGCATATCTTTGTATATAAAAATTACGTGTCGCGTTGTTTGTCCGCGATGGACTCCTAAACTACTGATCCGATTTTATCAAAATTTAGCACACTGTGTCCAGGTCGAACCAACTTAGAAGATAGGATAGTAAAAACAACCCATAAATAAAAGATGCTCTATTGAGCGCACATTTCCGTTAACCATGTACATTGGCCAGTCCACAATTAGCTGATGTTTATGGCTGGTAACCATGGTAAATTAAATCTCAAGTACAATCCCCTGGATTCTTATACCGACAAAAACGTTTTCGCCTTAATTCGTAAATAAAATTATCACTATATTGATTAGTTTAATATAGGAATAATAGTATAAAATGTATACCACAGCAGCGCGTGGCGGGATCCACTAGTTTTATATAATTCTAAACATTAGTGAGGTATCACACAGCTGAAAAATTACAAAATATCTTTTAAAAATTAAGACTCATTAAAAGTCACTTACTAATTAAATTGATATATAACGCATAGTTAAATGAGCACGTTTGTAAAAAGCATAGAAGATGGTTAAATACACACTAAATTGCGTTTACCGAACAAGGCGGAAATATTGAGGCGGCATAACATGTATTTAATTTGTTGCGCATACCGAGGTAATTACATATCTCACTATATGTACAAACATATACATATGTGTTATATATATAAGATATATATGTAGTTATGTAACCGCATCCTCACTAAAAAAATGTGCCGGTTTGGCGCTGGTGCACGTCAACTGTGGTTTCCTGTGGCGTATGAGCAACAATCATTAAAAAGGAAAATACAAAGGATGGTGATACAAAAACAATGTGCGAAAATTTGGAAATTAAATTGCGTTAACGGTGAGTCGGTATTTTTAATTATTATACAAAGGAAAGACACATTTCACGAAGAAACCAGAGTGCTTCGGGCCACAACGCCAACGCCGCGTCACAGCCAGCTCAAACATATGTTTCGTGCGCGTTCACGTATGAATTAATTAGTACTTGAGAGTCTTTGAGCTAATGTTTGTGGGTGTGGGTGAAACTAATTGTGGTTTCCGTTATTGGCAACTTTATTTGACTAAGTAAAGATGCATTTGTAGGCATGGCTTAATGGGCTCCACAATGTTAGCGGTTGCAAACGCAAATTAATTTTTTAACGCTACTTTTTCCTGGTAACAACTCCTGACTGTAAGTGTTTTGAGGTGAAGCTGCTCACTGGGTAAGCGGCGTACTGACTTAAACAGGTTGATAAGTATTTAGTTGACAAATGTATAAACAAGGTTTTATATCAAGTGATGAATTCATCAAAATTCCACATTCTGCTCAAAGAGCATGCCATTTGCCTTTGGCGTTCGTGGAAAAAGAATATAAACGCCACTCGGTTCACTGAATATCAAGAAAACGCGTTTTTCAATAAGGACACTGCAACAGGAGACCGAGAAGGACAGCAAACGACGCCATGTTTTTCCCGCTTTTTTGTTATTTTCACTTTGCCATTTCAGCAAGAAAAGATTTATGATTCAACAGCGGGTCAAAATTATTAAAATTTACATCCGAAATTTGGAGCCTGTGTCCTTAACTTTAAGGGCGTGTTTCGAATTTAGTGAAAAGATCTGCCCTACTTCCTTACAATATCAAATTGACGGAAGAACTAAAGAATTGGGCTAAGCAAAAACTTGAAAATGATTCGGATTTTCATCGAAAAATTATCTTCAGCGATGATGCTCATTTCTGGCTGAATGGCTCTCCCAATAAGTTAGATATGCGTTATTGGTCAGGCAGCAATTCACATGTACTGCATGAATCACCATTGGATCCCGAAAAAATACGGTTTGGGGCGGTTTATTGGCCGGCGGCGTCATTTCGCCGTACTTCTTCCGTGATTATCAAGACCGGCACGTTACTGTGAATGGGAATCGCTACCGCTCAATGAAAACCGAATATTTTTGACCCGAATTAGCCATGATATGGATAATATGTGGTTCCAACAGGTCGGCGCCACAAGCCACACAGCTAATATCACAATCGATTTATTGAAAACCAAGTTTGGTGAACGTGTTACCTCACAAAATGGTCCAGTCAATCGGCCGCTTCGGTACTGCGATTTGACGCCGTTAGATTGCTTCCTGTGGGCTACGTCAAGTCTATGGTCTATGTCAACAAGCCAGCGACGATTGATGAACTTCGTATGAACATTGAAAGTTAAATTTACAGCTATATCGGCCGATTTATGCTTGAAAACCGTCGAAAATGGGGTTCAGAGTCTGGACTTCTGCAAGCATGCCCGTGGGGGCCATGCAAAAGAAATCGAAGTTGTTGCACTCTTATACCCCTTTATATACGCACAAATCCCAACTTTAGGACCTCCAAGTGGTTATAGATTATTATTCTTTTTCCTTAAGAAAAACACACAATCGTAACAAATTGTTACCGACGCCTCTACAAAGGATAACATTTTCAGTTATCAAAATTCATAGAGTTCAATAAACCTGTCATCATGAGCCTCTGTCTGGGCGTTAGTCTTTCAATATATTAAATGAATAAATTCATAATCTTGCAATTCACATAGAACAGGAGGTAGGAAAGAGACTTGACCTAAGCAGACAAGACGTTCAATTTGCAAAGAAAAGCAAAAAACACTATGAAGCGAATTGAAAATCGCTAACAAGAATTTTTAGCTACAGCATGAAATACATATGAATGGAAAGGCGAAAACAACATACACACATATTTTACTATGTTATGAAAATTGATATAGAAATATATGTGCATGCTTAAAATATCGATGCCATATCGCCCTGATACATTGAAAACAACTCCAATGACAGAAAAATCAGAGCACAAATACTCATGTTGACATGTTAAAAGTGCAAAGTGTTTCAACACTCACATGAAGAGAGAAATCGAAAAACAATTGAAAATGCGAACTAACTGCCACAAAGAATTGGAACGTGCGTGTGAGTTATTGAATTGTATTAGTCATGCAAAATATGTTGATATGAGTGTGTGGTGGCAAAGGCGTTTAAGCTGTGTCACTTGTACATATCATAGTATTATTCTTGTTGTTGTCATGTTCAGCGCCATGTTGACAATTTCACTGCGACAGCCGTCGGGGAAGTAGATACACCTAGTAAGCAAACAGCAATGGCAGGAAAGTGGCAACATGGTAGCATCAGTCATTTGCCCCAAGGCGAGGAAAGCGCATGACACAGACATGCGACAAGGCAGTTGACATATGCTCATAAGTAAAGTACATATATACATATGTATGTTTGAATCTTCTACACAAATATGTACAGATATATACATACATACTTCTATATTCAGATAATCACAACGAGTGCAACATTAGAAAATTCAGGAACACATAAGGAAACGCTCAAAATGGTTGATACAAATTTTGCAGATATTATATAAAACAAGTAAAGAACTAAGAACAAGGAAATAACTTAAGGTGCAAAACGTCAACCAGATAATCCCACCATAACTATACATAAACATACTTGTATATATGTAAAACTGGGCAGCATAAAGTTTGCTAGCTAAATGTAGTATTATATGGGAAATTGAGTAATTAGGTGTACCAACTTCACATCTTCTTAGCGATAAACAATAGAATATCGAATATTATACGTTCAGCTAATTTTGATGAAAGTTTGAAGATCTTATTTAGACCGAATGTTTTGCTAATATTACGTGCAGTTCAAGGGATACAGGCCAATAGATTGCTCCCAAGGTTTCATCAAAGTTCCTCACTTACGATCGCCAAACATATGGATTAAGGTCAGCTGGGTGTTTTAAAATTTTATTTTTTTATTTGCTATTAGATATCTGGAGGCTAAGGCAAATTTTAGCCTAATTTTACATATTTTAGGCACAGCATTACACAGTTATGAGTGAAAGACGCTTTCTAAATTTTATTAACATAACTAACATATTAGCCGATATATTCAGCATAAAGTTACCAAGAAGGTCGAAAATCTTAATATTAGGCATACGGGTGTTAAAGGAAGTATTGATCCGATTTAACCCATTTTTTGTACATAGATATAATGTTATCAGGTAAAGGTTCTCTCTAGATAGCATACATTGGTCGATATTTTCGGTGAAGTTCTGGAAGATAGCAACTGGGGACTGCATACTTTGATACAAAGTGGATTGAAAGTGACGAATCAAGAGGAACTTAAAATTGTGTGTTATTTTCACACTTTCACTATTTTTATAAAGCTGTATAATACCATCTTAGTGGTAAAATTCAATTTTCTGGAATTTTTGTTTTATGGCAGCCTTTAGTGTTTTTAACAAATCAGGGCGTTCAGATAAACCGATTTCATTAATTTAAACACTGTCAATAATGGTTTTTATACGCTTTATCTTCAGCGAATATGTTTAGTCTAGCTTGAGCAGTTTGAGATATATGTGCATTAAACCTATTAGAGGGCAGAGCCACGCCCACTTTTTCAAAATATTTTGTGCCTTGCTACTCCCTTTGTCAGTTCTGTTCTTTTTAATACTTAGTTTTATTTTCTTGGTGTGGCAGTGGTCCGAGCGTTCTAGGATTCGTAATATTTTTGTACTAAGTATCCGTTTCATTTCATTAATTTGAACACAGACATGTCAAATACAACTCGGTCATCCTGATCATTTATACAATATAGATAATAATAGCCCCATATCTAACTCGAATATTTTGGGGTGATACAAATAACCGTTAGGTGAACAAAACTGTTGTATTATACTCTGCATCAACTCGTTGCAAGAGTATAAAAATGAAAAGATTATTGATGTAAATTCCGTATAGTAGACAACTAACGACATAGCATACTGCCATGCACAGAAAGTCAAAAACGTTAAAGTTCGGTCGGTAATATGTAATGCTTACTAATTCATTGACAGAATAATGAAATAAGTAGCCTAATCAAAATCCAAAATCCCTTACTATGAAGAATGTTTTAACATAAGCCGCTTGTGATTTGGAATACCTTCGTAGGTATGTATATCTGTTCACATTGGTCTAAGTCCAAGTACATTAGTGATAATATGATAAATCTATATACTAGTATATCCACAATACTTCTTTCCTCGACAAGTCAGTAATATCGTACAAATATATTGCCCACTGATCTTGAACTGAAACATGCTTCATTAGAAGAGTTATGCAATTAAAGTTCTGTTGAAACTATTCCGTCTTCATGGCATTTATCTCACCCTCCTTCAAATATCCACAGAAGTTGTAAATGACATATCACGTTCATTTGTTGTAACATAGCTTCTGTGTCGTGTGAAATAAATGTCAAATTGTACTTTTAAATCATATCACTGGGAGTTCAATGCTCATATTGATTGTGTGAACAGAAAATGAGATAATCGTATCTCTTATAACGTAAAGATTTCGTATTCGACTTCATCAAAATATTTGGTAAACCTTGAGGCAAAAGAAAGAAAATAAAATATGGAAACAAAACTCAAGTTTAAATAAATATTGTTAACTAGGTTCACGGTGCACGATAAATAATGAAAATAAGAAAGGTTTTATTTTATCATTTATTATTATAAAACAAGAACGGCTTCAAAACGAATTCAAGTATTCAATGTTAGGACACTAAAAAATCCTATTTATGGATTCAAGTCATATTCTCTTGAAAACAAATTTAGAGTGGCAAACAAATATTTAACAAATTTGAAAAATATTCGAATAAGAATTCCTTTACAAAACCAACACCAAAATATTCATTTAAGCAAATTCAAAAAAATTTCTTTCACTATCTATATCCTCCCGTTAGGATTTTTTAAAACCCTTAGATGACTACTCTTACCACAAATAATAGTATAGAACAAAACCAACACAATTCGTTCAAGAGTTGCTTGGATCGGCTACTAATATTCCGATGGGCATCCTTCAATGCAGAAAATCAGAAAAGGCACGCACTCGGCGATTTAAGTACTTTAATGTAGAAAGAATATTCCCAAGTAGAATGCCGGTATTTGCGATCCAGAGAGAAAGCATTATTTTTTATATATTTTATTTTGGAATCTTGTTTTTATTATCAGGTTCCAAAAATTGCTGCTACAATACATGATAATGTGGGCATACCTGTACACTGGGCAAACCTAGTCAAAACTTTGCTTTTGGTTTTGTCTTATACATAGGTGTGTTATACATATATACTATGTCCTATTATATATATACGGTTAAGTTGTAAGTTTTGTATTGTATTATTGTGTGTATTTTTTGTTGATGTTTGTCCAAAGTTAGCGCATTAAAAAGTTTTCAGCCTGTAGCACGTCACGTTGTGCACCTGATTTGTTTTTTTTTTCAAATAAAACAAGAGGAATTCGTTTGACCGTCGAACCAAAAGGCATCTGCTGACAGGAACAAGGAATGGAGGCCGCAAAAGAGGAGAGTTCGGCAAGAAAAATAACAGGCCAAAGACAAACGAAGCATACAAATTTAGCTATTAAGTAAAAAGGTAAAACTTGAGAAAATTAAGATTAATTACCATAGCATTTCGCAAATTTCTGAAAAATTATTATGATCACTCTTGCAAAGCAGTAGCCAGCGCAGCTCTTAAAAAATGTAACTTTTCTTTTTATTGATTTCTAATAAAGTTGTGGTGACTGAAATTTCGTCACCAGTCAAATGGCCAAATAAAACGCATAGAAGCACACGACGTAACTAATTAGAACGCGACCCAAAGTTAACTAGTTAAGTAAGCACATGCAAAGTAACTATCTTTAGCCTAGCAAAAAACTGTTTGGAGCAGTGATGACTTCTCGGTTCGGGATATACTTAACCCATATCCTTTATTGGGGTTTTCTAACGCAGTAGACTATATTTTGAGGACACCAACCTAAGCTCGGAAATTTGCTACGATGAAAACGTGAAATTGACCATCATGACGGAGGAGAAAGAACGGCCAAGGATTTCTGGGAATTTCTCGTTCTATACTTTTATCTCCAATGCAAGCTTCGCACAAACGATTTTTAATAATTCTTTCAAAGAAATGGTTAAAAATCTGCTAAAATCGCTTCACCATTTTCAGCTAAGGACTACATGGAACAGAGCTTGAGCTTTCCTTGTCTAATTTTTCTGTTGGCAGTCTCAAGCTTTAAAACCAATTTACGGTGAACAGAATAAGCGACTGCCCACGTAGACGTGGTAAGTGTTTAGAAAGAAGCCAATAAAAAATAGGAATATCAACATAACAGCGTCCAAGCCGTAGAAAACGTTTTAGCACTTGCCCGCTAAGCACGTAAAAAATCCAGTATAACTTAACACAGATAAACCGTTGCACGATGCCACTAAGCCCACACATTATTGAACGAAGAACAAACTAATTTTCACCACAAAACGAGGAGAGAAAAAATTTCATTCTCTCTGTAGCAGTTTTTTGTGTTTATTATTTATTCGTGATATTGGTGACCACAAACAATCGACCGCTGAGCTTTACTTTAAATTAAAGTAGAGGAAAAAAATATGGCGACGATGGCGACTTGAATTTCGGGTAACCTTTGTTATAGGTGCATTTTATGTGCTAACTTTTTAAGCCATTTGTGGAAACGCTTATTTAGTTGGCTACCTTTTTCAACCAAAAGTAAGAATAACAGCCACAACAAAGAAGAATAACAAACAAATTATCCTAACAATAGAGTACAAAACATTTTTATGCAAAGTTAGTTGCCATCGAAAAGTGTGAAGAGCGCATGCAGCGATAGCGAGTCGATTCCTTTAGGGATTTAAAAGCAATAACTGAAGACCACATTCATATATACATTCACACGAGAGGACCCAAAATATTTCATAATTGACATAATAAAATGAAACGACAAAACACAACAACCAAAAAACTTTGGCATCAATTTTCCTGGATGTAAAAAAAATCGTATTTTGAACACAACTAAATTGCCACCAGACGATGACGGCAAAGATGCAGAAAGGTGATTACAATGATGACGTTATGCTATGTTATGCTTTTTTTTGTAAACCATGAAACAAGTGTATCATTGACGATAGTAGGTAATGTGGAAATTCATAATGAAGGAATGCTGGTATGTTTCGGTATTTTCTTTTTGTTAATTCGTAGAACAGTAATGAAGGATTTATTTTAAGCTGGAAATTATACGAAACACGATCATAAAATAGAAGACCATCACCATTAAGCTAATCGGAGACATCAGTCATCATTGATATCGAGTAGACGAAAAACGTGAGCGATTAAGTACAGTAAACACACATAGTCGGAAATTTAAATCGTATATGTGAACTGAACGTTCAAATAGAATCTGAAGACTGATAATTAAAAAATTTTGAAAGCGTTCTTACATGAACAAACTGCAGATTTAAGAGAATAACTGATATAAAAACCGCTGAACCATACAAGTTAGCTAAGATCGATAATTGTCTCACTATTTTTGATATGTTCAAGGTGCTTCATTGGTAGATTAAGTTCTTTTAATACATACTTCAGTTCTTTTGGCATCACAAAAGACCACAATAATATTTCAAGTGAGTTTCTCGTAATCTCTGAGTATCAGATCGGAAACTTAATCTAGGTAACTGTAATATTCGGACACGTTAGATGTTATTAAAAACTAATGGTCAATGGTTCTTGGTGTGATGTAAATTGGTGACCGAAATTGGATGATATTTCTTAACACCTAAAATATGTGCATGTAGTAGGGCTCATCCTTTTTCCTAAATCAATTACTTGGAAAAAATGTTTTCCTATACTATCCAAAAAAGAAGAGGTTCATGTGTGGAGATCACGCAAAGTCTAAAGTGCTTCAATCTAGAAACGGAACAATTAAATACCTAATAATAATATATCTATAACTCTGGTCAAGTTTTGGTGCCAATAAACTGTATTATTTTATTAACTTAGGACTGTATTCTGATTACATACATACACACTTCCTACGTGTACTTTTCTAAAAATTTGTATCTAAAAAAATTTATGAAGGAAAACAGCATTTAATTAATTATCATGCATACAAATATTTTCTTTTTCGCGACTTTCCTGAATGAGATGTATTAAGACAATCCCGTTGCATAACCCAGCAGTAGTCAGCCACCATAAGTCGATCCCATAGACCTTGATAGCTTTCCTCCATGGTTTTAAAGTCCTGGTGAAACCGCTCCCCTTGTTCTTCGTTATAAGATTCCAGATTCTCCAGAAATTGATCCAGATTATTGTGAAAGTAGTGCACGTTGATAAATGTATTACATCCCAAGTTCCTGAAGTTCTTTAGCATGTTATTTGCAATTAGTGAATATAATATGCAAGCATTTCTAAAAACATATGCGCTCAGAGGTGCACAACGCATAATTATACCAAAAAACTTCTTTATTTCATATTAAAATCTACTCCCACTTAGAGCACGAGGTGAAAACCTATCTGATACTCAAATTTCTTTAATATAAATTGGTCAAGGTTTACCCTTATAAACCAAAACCGAGAACAAAGCACCAAAACAACCAGCAAAACTTTCAAAAATTCTCGGTTTTAATTAATTTTGTTAAAAGCAATTCAAAGATTCCAGCATTTGCAGATTTAGTGATGGGTAACGAAATGTTAACTTAACTTTTTTCATGTCCATTAACTCCACCAAATAAATAAAACCAATAAAGCAAAATAAATCAATAAACAAACCCGAAACCTAACCAAATCGTAGAAATAAAGCACCTGCGGCGGTCCAAGTACAAGTAGTCAGCAAGGAAGTAATAAAACTTTGAAAACCACAAGAGTAGACGGATGAGTCTGGCGAAGCAAAGAAAAATGAAAAAGAACTTGCAGAATAGTAAGCACTTTATTGGACAACAAGTAAACTATAGACTCTACATAGAGAAGAGCAAACGTAGAAGAGGCAGTGACACGACAAAGTGTTCGCAATTAATATGCCACATACAGCAGGTAACTGCAGAAAAAGAACACAATGCAACAATTTGACAATCGATTGCTATCAGCAGTAATGAAAATAAACTCAACAGCAGTGTGGCTACCCACAGCAGAACTGTAAATATGTAAACAAGTAAGGCGACAACAAAAATAATTAAATCGAACTGATTGACAAAAGCACTCAAAGTGTCTGCGTTCCGATGGCCACAATCAGAATCAATATACGCAGTTGAAACGTCAGAAGGGAAGGGTTGGACAAGCCGTCACCCGGGCAGCTAGAGCCACATATTAGCTGATTAAAGGGAAATAGCAAGTCAAATGGTTTAGCAGTTCTAATAATAGTAGCGGTAACTCCTGCAGCAGTAAGTTGAGATTGTGATTGATTGATCCGAATTAGTGGGATATGTAGTATGATAGCTAAGAGCGATGCAGAGTATGTATCGCTGTATTACCAGCTATTCTGAATTAAAAATATTAATAAAAACTCATGCACTAATGCGGTACCACTATTCAATTTTTTACTACCATGCAAAAATCTGTTATCCTTTCTCTCAGTGATTTTCATAATAGATAAAAATATCGTACAAAGAAGTTGTCGCAATTTAGTTATTGATTTATTGCGCTTTCAGTAGTTTTTAACAAATCTCTTATATGTGAAGCGCGGTAATCCTTCGATTTCATCCACTGTCGGTAGAAGTCTTTATAAGATTTGTAGTCAGCAAAATTCCTTGTTGTAACTTAAGTGGTTGAGGAGATATGAAAATAAAACTTGTTAGAGGGCAAGGCCACTCCCATTTTTGAAAAACTTTTGCACACATATGCCCCTTGCTACAGCGATCCTTTGTACCAAGCTTTATATCTTATTTTAATGGTTAGTTATGGTTTTTTATATATTTTTGGTTAAAGGCGATTTGTGGGCGTGGCAGTGGCACGATTGCTCCCATCTACAAATTCGAAAGTTTTTTGTACTAAGAAATCCACTTACCAAGTTTCAGCGAGATATCTCAATTTTTACTCAAGTTACAGCTTGCACAGACGGACAGATGGACAGTCAACCGGATTTCAACTTTCCTCGTCATCCTGATTATTTATATATATATAACTTTATATCTAACTTGATTAGTTTTTAGGTGATACGTTAGGTGAATAAAAATGTAATACTCTGTAGCAACTGGTTGCAAGAGTAAAATAAGGAAGGGTGCAACCGAACATTTTATACATACTCTTGCAACTTGCGATAATCAAAGCCAGGGAAATAGTTTAAAACCAATAATATAGAGTAAAGTCAGCCGGATGTTCGAAAATCCTGATATAAGTTGTATAGGGGCTAGGCCAAATTTTCGCTCAAATTTATCTAATGGGTAGTCGAAAAAGTCTTTTCGTATTTTGTCAATAGATATCGTTACAGTTTTCAAAAATGAGTGAAAGTAATGAAGAAATTGGCTGTGTTTTGAAATTTTTGTATAAAAAAAGGAAGAATGCCACGCAAGCTTAGAACGAAGTTTGTGAAGTTTACGGTGACGATGCTCTATCAGTTCGTGCAGCACAACAATGGTTTCGTTCTGGAAATTTCGATGTGAAAGATCGTCCTATCGTTGAAAAAGTCGATGAAATTATAGAAAATTTTGACTCGGACCGTCACATAAGCAGCCATTACATCGCTAAGGAAGTTAACATTCATTATCAATCGGCTTTGAACCATTTAAAAGAGGTTGGCTACAAAAAGAAGCTCGATGTTTAGATACCACATGAATTGTCTGCGAAATTTTTGACTCTATTTCGTTATACATTTGTTAGGAGAGAGGGAATTTCGTAGATGCACCAATCGATAGCATAAAGACATAAAGAGAACTACATAACTGGTTATATAAGTGTGATACCGATGTTAGACAGCGAAAAAGTTTCCAGTTAGGTCACCCAGTCATCAATACATATGGATATATGTGCATCCACCACCGCCGTCATCAGCAGTCAAACTAACACAAAAAGTAGTCGGAAAAGTTTTTCAATTATATCTATGTGCAAATATTGTTGAGTGAGGCGAAAGTAGAGCTTGAGAAAAAACTTACATTTATGAGCAGACATATCTTGATATCCTTAACTTAAGTCAATATTTAATGCAGAAATCAACACAAAAAGAAAAAAACTGTATTTTATATACAATATGTATATGTATATGCGTGTGAACGAATCAAATCGTTTAAGTCAACTAATAGCGAAAGTTTGTTAAGTGCAAAATGACAGATCAGCTGAAATGGAGTGTGGAAAACTTTTTGTTGAGAATAACCACAACAAACTAATGCAGGGTGGTAAAAGTGTGGCGAAAGTTCAATAAATAAGTGAATGAACCACTTCAGCCGATAATTGCTGACTAAAACATCACAAGGCATTAAGCTGGCGAGTGCGGAATATTTTGCTTTGCCAACATTTTTTAGGTTGAGCTATATTTGAAATGGTTTACTGAATATGAAGTTTCAGATGTAACAGAAAGCACTAAATACTACGAAAGCAATATATAATATATCTAGTACGGCCGTGGAAATATACGGAGGCTGCTATATATATATAATACTTTATACGGCCTAGGCAACACTAAGTTGTCATATATGAAAGTTTGACATTTTTTAGCATAACATCACTCAGGACGTTTTGTCATTTAATATGAAAATAGTTCGTATGAAAAAGAAAAACTGAAAGATTGTAAGAAGAATTGGTGAAAATCAGAGGAAAGAGGAGAGTTGGGTATGGTCTTTAACATATATGAAATAATTTACCAATTGGGGAATAATAGCTATAACTAGAAAATTTTTAGTTTTTATCAGACCCTGGAAGAAATATACTTTGCTTTTTACGGTTCCGTACATTGGATATCGCATTCGGTCTTTTCGAATTTCTAATCAAACTTCAACTTATTATTTTTATTTATACTAATAAATAAATAAACAAATATAGTATGTGCCATTCTAGTCGACCACTTTTTGCCACTTTTCCGCTACAGACATTATTCAATCAGTGCAAATCGAAATTTCGAAATTTCCAGAACGGAAGCGAGAGAACCATTGTTGTGCTACACGTACTGATACAGCATCGTCTCCGTAAACTTCACAAATTTCATTGATGGCTTGCAAGGCATTCTTCACTTTTTTATACAAAAATTTCAAAATATAGCGAATTTCTACATTGTTTTCACTCATTTTTGAACAGCTGTAACTTTTTTCAACTTACCCGAATTTAATTTGTTTATGGTTGAAAGAAGATTAAAATCTCACCTTTCCAACACTATACAATATGAGACAATGTGATCGGTAGCACTGGAGATATACGACTGCAACGACATCTACTGACAAAATACGAAAATACTTTTTCGACTACCCAATATTACTTTATAGGTGCTTGAACGACGACTAGTGTGACTTACAAGACTTGTTTATTTAGGCTCAAAAGTGTTCTTAACTTTTTCTAAGCAACTTGCCGCAAAATTTGAAGCTTCCTTTTTCATGGTTGGTTCATTTTGCAAATGCAAATCAAAAATGTTCAATATGCAAATAATGATTTGGAAAAGAACACATATGGGAAATAAGTAAAAAAAACTGAAAATAGTCATCATACATATTGCGCTACAAGCATGAGAAGCAGCGGAGAACGCTAAAATAACGTGTTTGTATGGGTGCGAGTGCCGCGGAAATGGCGAAAAATTGCCGAATTAAAACGCTGTTGGTGAATGAGACAAATTTCGCCCACATTGCATAAATTGCCTGACAGCACCACACACACAAACACAGCGATAAACTCGTTAAACATCTATGAACGTCAATAACAATGGTGTAACAGCAATAGCAACAACACCAAGTACTACACCAACAGAAGAATACACTGGCTAATGATCGCGTTAATGATAGCAGCGTTGACAGCATCAAAAGCAATACAAATTTCATTGAGTGCATAGTGCCGCCAGTGCGCCATGGCGTATACGTAATTACAAATTTGCAGTCGAATTCGATTTCAGTACAATTGGTTGCGAATTGCAAATGCAATTGTCACATGCATAACTGTATACATTTACAACTGTCGTTTTGGTATGTATGTAAGCCATACAATACAAGGCGATTGCTAAATATTTTAATGGAGCAAATGGAATCGTTAATTTTTCACATACAAATATATATGGATATATTCTGTATTTAGGTATTTAAAATGAAATTGTGTCAGCAACGAACTAACGCATTGGAATATAGAGACGTTCATTTTTATAGCAAAAATATTATTTTTGACGAAAAACCGAGTTTCGAAATTTTGCATAAATGCTTTGGGAAAGCTATAAGTTTGAAATTGGTGGTAAATGAGAAAATCTCAAATAAAATAAAAACGTAAAATGAATTATAATAGATAAAATAAAAGGGGTTTGCCAACCCCTCCCCTTTCACTAAGATTCCATTTATGAGCTGCTCTAAGGTATTCCAGCGTCGCAACCAATTGGGTAGAAGTGGCCTCGACATTAACCAAGGTGAAAACTGGTTTTATTCGATACGAGATAAAAAATCCCGGCAGTGGCACCCCCGTGGCCTCGTCTCTAACTTGCGGGAAGGTCAAGTCTAGGCTTCAACCTAAAAGTCGAACTTTCAAGAAAGCATATCCAAAATAGCAAAGAAAGACAATGACTGTTTTGTACCGGTGTCAAATAGAAGGTGACCAAAATGTGAACACGTTCAGGAAGTTTTTTTACGGTAGTCCAATTACGTCGATCTACGAACTTTGCTCTATTTTTTGCCAAGGAACGCACATAGAAAGTTTCATCAACATATTTCATTATGTCAGAGGACAGTCGCCCGGATTTCAACTCGTCTTGTCATCCTGATCATTTATATATACACAACCCTATATCCAACTTGATTACTCTTAGGTGATATATACAACCGGTGAACAAAACTATAATACTCTGTAACATAATGAAATAGTATAAAAATCACCTGTACCTTACACATAAATACTACGAACGCGTTTGTACCTAGGGAAAATCCTATGGTCAAAAGTCAACCATAATGCGAAATTATCGGCATAATCAGCATCATCAACATATGCATTTACCACCGAACATTGTACGAATGTGATGGACACAGAGACTGATGGATGGCTAAATAAATGGCAGGGGCCATCAGTGGGGACCACACAGACAGCAATCCAAACAAAGTGAAAATGACAACTTTAACAACAGCAATAACGACAATTAAACACAACCCAGCAACAACAACAAGCACATTGCAAAACTTACAATAGAAAACCAAACAACAAAAACAACAATGACAGCAAAAACAAAACGTTCCTAACAATGAAGTACTCCAATAGCCCGGAACTGCGGTGGAATTAGCGGAATGACCAAACCATCAACTGACCGGATGGGCGCACAGAGGATACAGAAAGAAAACAATGTAGTGTGTGGATTGAAATGGAATAAAAAAATAGAAAACTGAACCAAAATGAGAATGTGTGGAAGGTGATAGGAATCGTGATAATCGAATATTTTCCTTAAGCTTTTTAATCATAATTTAACGAAATTAGATAATTGATTACTATGAACTAATTTTATATTTTTACATCTGTTTTTTATATTTGCAATATATCGATAACGATTTTAACGGCAAAATTTAAATCGATTAGTCACTAAAATATGAAGAAAAATTTCGTTTATTTATTAATTTTTAGTGTAATAAAAGTATTTCATCGAGTTTTAAATCGATTGATTATTTTTATCTTTAATGTTTACTATTATCGGTTTTTTTACGAAATCGGCTAAATATATATCGATAAATCAGTGACTTATAAAAAATATCGATAAATTATTTTAAAAACAAAAAAAAAAAAAAGCTGACTGTAAAATCTCTGCCAAAACTTTAATTTTTTTAATTTTGAAACTACATTTCCAAAAACATATGAAAAAAACAGAAAACGAAGTAACACGAAGGATCATAGAAGCTAGTCAACCATAGAATAACCGCATGCCCTTGAGTCCATTTCAACGTGCTCCAGTTAATGAGTTCATGAGCGTAAATAACAAAAAAGCAATCTTGCAACAAAAAAAAAAAATAGTAATTTGTAGTTTTAAATAAACAAAAGTGGGAAACATAACAAAAACCGGCAAATTAATAAGGGTGTTGGCAAGCAGCATCAGTTAACGCAGTGATGGAAAACAAAAATAATTAACAAAATTCCTGGCTCAAGCAACTGAAGGCTAAAGAAACAATCAACAATAGCATAAAACAACAATAAACAAAAGCTGAAATATTTTTAAAGTTCAAATTGTATATTAGAAACGTCGTAAATAATTTGATGGCATCAAATAAAAAAAACGACTTCATTCTTTTACAATGAGGGAAGTCTCAAAACTCAAGGAAAAACTTAACATATTTTCTTTCTACGGTTGTCATCATCAGAAACTTCTACCACTAAACAACTACGGTATATCTATTTCATTGAGACACTTCTGAATCCAGTTTTCAATGTCGATGAGGGTTTACTTTGTTTTGACAGTTTCTTTAATACGAGTAGATTCATAACGATTGTGAAAGCCGTAGAACATAAGAAATTAGCATGGGGTTTTATTTTCAGGGCATTGCCTAAGTAGTTGTTCGGTAACCTTGTGATTTTAAAAGACTTCAAAAGGCGCTGTACTCGTATTATGTTATTCAACTCATTCCCTTTTACACCTCTTTAATAATCTATATTTAAGTCCATAAGGAAATCTTGATTAACACCAAATGAAAAATTCATTATATTCCCATTTTAGTGAATCACAGAACTAATGAGGTCATCAAAGCATTTATTATTCAACGAACTTGCAGTATTTCACGTTGGGACGCCGACAGTCCGAGTCGAGCTCTTTACCCAGCGAGTTTCAAATATGCAATAAAAATGTTTTCACTGGGTCAGCTGCAACGAGAATAGCGCTCGCACAAAGCAACAAAAATAACTGTTACTGCTAAGCGACGCTGTGTGAAAACAAATTGCATGGAAAATGAGTTGACAGACGGGTTGCAAGTTGGCTAAAAGGTAAATAGGCATGGAAACGAGCGCGGTCTGGGAATTAGAACATAAAAGCTGCAAGCAGGGAAAATAAACTCGCTAAAATGGCCTCAAATCCCATTGCTCTTTTATGAGAACGGCGTGATAAGGCTTGTTTGCTTGCATGATATGCTGCTGGCCCCTTTTCGAAGATGACAAGTGACCGGTCTAGCATTAGTGTAATTGTAAAGAAGGGAAGTGAAGAATAATAGAAAATAAAGGCAAGTGAGTGTTGGCGTTATAATTATAGCGGTACTAGCTACAAAGAAAACTTTTGTTGGCCATTTTACATACAAATATTTTGGCATGTTCACGCAAAAACCAATTATCCACTTGCATGCGAAGTATATTTGGGTGCATAGCCTAGGACTCAGCAACTGACCTATGGTCAACTTTTTTTACAAACTATGACTTGGTGGAAGATGTGCAAAATACTGCCCTGGTGGGCATAATAAGAGGCAATCAGCCGGAATTGCCAAAACTCTTTACATCCTCTAAAGAAACCAGAAGAACCATGAACCGAAGAAGTGAATCCTGTATCAAAAAATCACCCATCAAACATGACTATAATGAGGATAAAGGTGATGCCGATACTTTTGACGTTATGGATATTCCCGTATAATTTATGAAGTGGCTGAACGTCTGCAGCACGCTTTCATTCCGACGTGCGGTAGCCAACCAACGAGAGAACTGAACTAAATAAAGTGGACTCTGAGATTTCACTTGGGCGAACGCAACTTAACTTGGTTTAACTTGCAGATCGTAACAGTACCGTATATTTAGTCTTATAGTTAAAAGGCAGGAACATGCAAATGAGCAGAAGCTTGGGATAGATATGAAGAGATGACATTTCATTCTTCTTCTTTATTGGCGTAAACACTGCTTACGTGGTTATAGTCGTGTTTACTACAGCGCCCCAGTCGCTCTTCATTTCCGCTATTTGGCGCCAATTGGAGGTTCCAAGTGTAGACAGGTCCTTCCCCACTTGGTCTTTCCAACAGAGTCTTTCGGACGACATAACCGTTGTCTCTAAATTCGCTGAACTATGTCGTCGTATAACTTGTGCAGCTCGTCGTTCCATCGAGTGCCATATTTGCCGTTGGCAATGCGCAAAGGACCATAAATCTTCATGGTTTACGCCTCTGCACCATATATCAGGAGGTTAATAATGATTGACTTATAGAGAGAGATGACTTTATTTCTCAATTGCCTACTTAGTCCGAAGTAGTACCTGTTGGCAAAAGTTGTTCTGTGTTGGATATCAAAGCTGACATTGTTCCTTTTCATGGTGTCAAAAATAGTTTCAAAATCGACGAAGAGGTGGTGTGTGTCGATCCT
Source organism: Bactrocera neohumeralis (assembly GCF_024586455.1). NCBI lineage: Eukaryota > Metazoa > Arthropoda > Insecta > Diptera > Tephritidae > Bactrocera > Bactrocera neohumeralis. The sequence goes on along the minus strand of NC_065920.1, from coordinate 67,058,090 downwards.
CTTTTCACTGGTCTTTTCTAAGGTTTCCTGCTGATCTTCCAGGCCTAAAGCCACACTGATAAGGGCAAATTGTTTTGTTGATGGAGTTTTTTAATCTTTCACACAGTACGCTCGATAGAACCCACCATAGTTTGCGCAGACTGTAGGGTCTCTCTCTTTGTGTATTAGATAGAACACATTTAAACTACAATCGTGAGTGATGCTTTCCTCAAAAGTTCCATTGTCTCTAGGGCAAAAAGGAACCAAGATACATCGTTTCGAACGACGACAAAACGAAATATCTCCAATAAAATAAATAATCAGTGCAGATGGTAGTAGTTGTTGGTGGCAAATAGAAAGGTGTGGATTTTGAGAGGTATAATTGATTAGAGAGGAGGTGTATATTCATAGTTCAACCATACAAGAGAACAAAAGTATGAACAATTCTAACCAGCAAGTTACCACGTTGAACAATCCGAACGTAAGGTTAAATAAACCCTATTTGGCACCGATCCATATATAGAAAAATAAAGTGAAGAAAGGACCAGATTTGACAATTGATTAGCAAATATCGAGCACGGTAATAAATATATAAAAGAAGAAGTCGTTAACTTGATTAAAATTTTTTTAAACTAAAATGCATAATTTTATTGAGATTCTTCGTAGGCGTATTTTATTTGTTATTACTGACAAGAAGTTGTAATTTCCTTTCCTTTGCTTCATTTATCATTTTGTCTCAATTACAAATTTTGTGCTCTGCTGTTTATTCTACGCCTCTTCATCGTCGTTTTTTTTTCAACTTTACATATAATTTTTTTAATTTGGGAGTCGAATTTATATACATATTTTAATCAATTAACAATCACTAAATAATTTATAACCACAAAATTTTACTGCTTTGGCTAAGTTCGTACTGGAGTGCCATTTCACGACGGCAAAAAAAAATTAATATCAGGAGCCGCCATCTCGTCAGCCCATTTACATTGGATATTATTGCATTGCAAGTTGAAAGTACATATACACACAAGAACGATTTTAAATGTGCACTAATACTTTACAGACATTCAAAGTATCATTTACGATCTATCAACTTCATATTCTTGCACATGGATACGCTCTTTCGTTCTCCGCTTACTCAAGATTTCATCCGCTTGCTAGTTGCTTGGAGCACTTCGTAGTAAATTTTAGAGACGCAGCAACTTTACACTCG
>NC_065920.1:67045922-67056801 GCF_024586455.1 Bactrocera neohumeralis | reverse complement strand
CATCGGTGCCACGTCCATTGTGAAATTTTCACACCGGCTTCCACAAAGCCCATTTATATCATCTCGAAGGCAAAACTTAATGTCTCTGGCGAATTTAGCAACGGTACCGTTATATGGGAAGTAACCTATTTCGATTGGATTTAGGTGATACCTACGACCGTTAGGTGAACAAAACTTTTACCCTATAAACATTTTTCAGACGACTTTTAAGATTTGAAAAATTCGTGGATGAAGTATTTAAAGCTAAACGAAGTTTTGTTGAGAAATATATCGTTATTTTGAAAAACTTTAATTTTTCTTTTCTATGCGATTATAATATTTTATAGAATTGCACCTAGTATTTATAAGATCAAATTTTGATATCAAAAATGGTTGGTGCCAGGTCATATTGATTAAACTTACAACCTTGACCAAATTATCTGCGCTGAAATCTTTGCTATAACCCATTGCTGCATAAAGAACCCCACCAAACACACATACTGCCAGTCCCTTTTCCTTCCATGTATTCTAACGTTCCTTCTTTAGAATAGGATAATTCTGTAATGTATACTTAAACAGTAATTTCATTTTCCTTTTACACAGACAATGATACTAGATTTTTATGTTGCCTCTTATTGTATAATTTTCACAGCTGTCGGGAGTATTAACAAAAGTTCTTATTCAACACTTGTATTTCTGATATATTCTGCCTACTGTTGCATGCCATAGCGACTCTTGTTGCAACACATTTATTCGTTTCAGTTCAGTCTTTTTTGTGACTTTTGGTTTAAACCAAATAGACTGTCTAAAAGATTGAATAGGGAGTGAACTGCTACTAGTAGAGCAAAAACGTTTGCCTCCTCGGTAGTAAAAGCAAATAACCATTAAGCCAGGACGTGCATAGAATTGAAGTATGGGAGAGTACCGCTCCTATGGAAACGGGCGCCTCTTGCATGTTTTGCACTTGGGTCTTTCCATTTATGATCTTACGTGTTTGCGTGAATGATATGTGGCCTAAGTATGTACATATGCATACATACTTGTATATTGTGTTTTTTTGAAATAATATTAGGCTTTTACTTTCCATTTGCATATTTTTTTTACTTTCGCATCACAGATATTTATTATTAGTTTTTGCATCAAAATAAACAGTTAACGTGAATCAATAAAGAATACGAAGACTTCAGAGCTCAATTTATAACTTATTAACTTCCAATTGATTTCGAGTGGGTGTATAATTATGTAGCTTTATTGGTAGGAATGAAAAATAAATTATGAGAATTTTTGTAGGCTTGAGCACCTGGGAGAAATAAAAGTACATACTTCGTTTGTTTGTATATTTCTTCTTATTATTATCTTGGTTTTGTATACCCTGTTGCTTAATCATGAATGCTCTTCCTATCATTTATAAAGGTAGTGGTGAAAATGTGTTTTAGTATATTCGCTTAGGATTGCTTCGAAGTTTGATCATAAAGCGATCAGGCTTAAAATGTACCTATCGATGTTATCAGTCTATTGCTAAGTGTGAAGTGAAATAAATTTATGTCCACCAGAGAATTCGGTTGCAGCGACCAATAAATATTTTCTAGAAACATTAGATAGTATTTGTTACAGAACGTCCAATTGAAATAGTAAAAGATGTCTATTGTATCATTATAAAAAAAAACAATATCAATAGATAGTTATTGTCTTTTCAAAATTGCTAAAACATTAAAAAAAGTTGAGAAACCGCGCATACTCCGTACTCTAGGCTTATTAAGAATTTAAATAGCTCGTCAGTGAGGCTTGAATTGTGCGAATATTTTGCACTTCAGAGACCACATATCCATAAGCAAGTTTTGACAATTGCTCTTTACCAGAACTTTAAATTCGACAAAAAATTAACACAAAGATGTTTCTTTGAAATACAACTAGAACCTGGTTTTAGTTTAGAATGTAGTAATAGTATCGCATTAAAACTTCAAGTAAAACAGATTGTAAAAACTTTATTTTATTTTTTTTTTTGGTATATATTAGGAAAAATTCCTAAATAAAATTAAAAGACAGAAATTTAATTTTCAACAGAATAACTTAGTTAACTTTCGCTACAGAAAATGTCTAACGTGTCTAACGTGAATTGAGATATATCTTATTTGACAAATTACGCTAAAAGGTCTGCAATAAATGAATATTTACTACTTGACTACAAAAAGTTTATCACATAGATATTTACCTACGCCTTTTGTGACCTGCTTAAGCGCATTCCAACAAACACTTTCACCTTCAACATTAATCTCCGGAAATTGACAGAAATGTGATGTTTAAATTGGCAGCAAGAAGAGGAAGCACCCGGAATAGGTACCGTATACTTATACACAACCCAAATTGCAGGAAGAATAATAGTCAATTCAAAAAAGTGAACAAGTTGCCAAAGATCAATATCTACCACAGTAAACAATAACACAACAACAAATAATAATAAGAAAAGTTAACACAAGACGTCAAATGAGAGGAATGATGCAATAAAAGTAACAAATAATCACAGAAGAAACAATATAGAAAACAGTAAAGTAGTACACTTTACCGTGCATTAAAGAGTCTCAGCAAGTTGTACTAGGCTCCACCGTCGCGCCACTCGAACCGACTCAAGGTAGTGCCGTCTGACCGCAATTGCCGGCTGACACTATAGATACTCACTTTTTCCTGCTTCCGCTTCTTGCCTCAACTTCGGGGGAAGTTGTCTTTGCATTCGAAGCGACAACAACGTGATAGACTTACTGACTGACAGCAAACGACAAAAATCAATTATTTAAAAGCCTACAACAACAACGATAATAACAACCACTAAAGCCCAACGAAGCGCAATAATAAACGGGTAATGATGCAACAACAGTGTAAATAACAACAATTAAGTTTTTGTAAGTTTCTATGCCGGTGTCTGTGTGTTGGCAGCGTGGTGAAGTATTTTGTGTACATCGGTGGCGAAACGCCAGTCAAGCTTGCGATAATACGTGGAACGCCGTCTCCAATTTGGAGAATGAACTTGAAGTGAGTAAATATAATTACTATATGTGTAAGTACGATATAAGAACTTTGTTGACTAAAGCTACGAGCGTTGAAATAATTTTATAGTTGATGTTTACTGAATTTTTATTATGATTTTTTCTGTCAAGTCTATTTTTATTGTTATTATTGCTTTTATTTACCAGTTTATTCCATATTTACATCTTCCTTTTCTATATCTCCATAGATATTCGTACATTCTCGTGTATGGCTCATAAACTTACTCGTACTCCATTGAGCTTGTAACACCGACTATTCTCAACATGCCAACATACACAAAGAAGGCTAGCAAAGCTCATAAAATACTTACTTTTCCTTTAGTTTGCATTTTTGTTAACGAATTACAGTTCGTTTTCGTTCGTAGGCAAACAAATAAATCATTCGTAACCGCAAAAGCTTTAACCTTGAGGACATAAAACACTTGCAGTAAACATTACACGCAATACCACGTGGGTAACTATCTACCTTTACCTCTTATGGAGTTGCTTTTGACCTGTAAGCACAACAACAAATAAAAAATACATATATATTTGAAGGACAGATTCGTAAATTGCTAGTCTTGGTCGACAAATAAGGATGCTGGAAATAGTATCGGCTTAGAATATTCTGTCCAGCGAAGGGTTTCTAAATCAGATATATTCCTTGTATTTTAATAATCGAAATTGAAATATTTTTTCCCGATTAGCAAAGGAAGAAATTTATCATTGACGTGATTGTTTTACCCAAACTTTAGTGACGGTGTTTTGCTTTTGTTAAATTTCAGTTTTAATTTCACAGTACACCATTTTAACATAACTTTGCATTGCTATAATAAAAAATACTGAAATAAATCAAAAGAGAAAATACCAATGCCATATTTTTATATGTTTGAATATTCGCACATTATTCCATCTTCCGCTCTTGGTGTCACCTGCGTTGCTTGGGTAGCTAAGAAAATATGTGGTGAGTGGGAGTTTTCCGAACTCTCCTTGTAGTTACAAAGATAACTGTTGCAGTTTCTATAAATTGAAAAGCTGTGAATTATGATTTCTGCAGGCAATTTCGTAAGCAATTTCATATACTTATACATATACTTGAATGCGAAGTCGATTTTAAGCGTGGTCTTAAAAATATTTTTTGCTTATGTAAATGAAATGTTCTATTAATTTTTTATTTCAAAGTTAGATGTTTTCATAATTATGGAACTCCGATAGTTTGTTTTATTTTTGGCTTTTGAAAAGTTTCAAACTTACGTTTTAGTTTAGTTTAGACCAGGTATCCTTAGTTCAAAGTTTTTCGCGACGTACGAATGTGATTGCTTTCAACAGTAAATGTAGAGTATTTATTAACTTAGTTGGCTTATGTAGAGTTCACATGAAAACTATTAAATTAAACTTAATTAAATTTAAAACAGTAAGCTGCTTTCTGTATAATAATTATCTCACAATCAAAGATGTTCCACAAACACAGTAAATCTTCCTTACGAACAAATAAACTATCTTTTTGATAGTTTACCGTCTTTAATTTAGCACAGTGAAACTCTACCAATCTAAACTATTAAATATGTCTGCCCAAGAATATTAGCATATAGCAATTTCTTTCGTTTCATTGGAATTTCGAATGAAGAAGAACAAAATTTTGTGGGAAATGCTGTTTAACTGACAATTTCTCGGATATAAATTCACAAGTGTCTCGGTTAAATAAAACAAATGGTAATGAAAGCGTGTTAGTAAAGCCGTTTTCTCGCAGAATTTTTCAAAGATTCCAACTTGTGAAACATTTGATAGTTGAAGTTGCTTACTTTAGGATGCTGTGTTCATTAAAAGGTACCGAAAAATGTGTGTGAATTGAAAATTCCTCAACATTACAAGAAATTCTTATAAGTAATATTTGGTAAAATTACAAAATAAATCTGCTTGTTCTTCTTTCAGTGCGTCGACTGTTATTTAAATATTGCTTCGATGGAAAGTATTGATAGCTGTGGGGTCTGTGGTGAAAACAGAGGGCTCGTGTTCGCAGCCACTTTACTATTGGAAGACAACGTCAACAACACAATGTTCGATGACATATGGCGGAGGTAAGTGTAGAGAAATCAATAAAACAATAAAATTGTTAAAATAAGCTACTGCTACCCAAAGACACACACCCAAAATAACATACGACTGTTTGAAACAACATAATCCCTCATGATGTTGCTTAGTGCCAAAAAGGCGACATTTACGACAATAATATACAAACAAATTTAATGTGTTTAAATGTTGCGATTGCATTATTTTGGAGGACATGATTTGGTGGCACTCCGCTTTACCGAGGTAGGTACCAATAACCAGAATTTAAAAACAAACTGTGCACACCTAGCTGGATTTGTTCGCATATGGTGTTTCAGCTATTTTTTGGCAACTTTGTCGTATTGTTTACAATGTTGGCGAATAACTCATAATCGAGGGAATCCCCTCAGGTAATACATTCCCATACACCGCATTTTGACGTCTATTCTTCGATCCAATGTGACACGCTCAATTCGCTCGTTACAAGCTAGCAGTCATGCCACTTCACGACTCGCGTTCAGTTTGCAGTCTTCAACAGCGCCTTCAGTCTCACAGCCACAACAAACACATTGATTGCCCACCTGCCAAGTATCGCTGATAAAAATTCGAATGCAAATTTCGCATGCCAAATTTGTTTCGTTTTATTTTGCCGTTGGCCCCGAATTCCCACTTGGCCTAGATGCTCACATATTTCACGTATATTCTAACTTCTTAGCCGCGTACACCGAATGGCATTCTGCTGATTTGTTTTGAATAAAAAAGCACTGTGATATTTCAAGTACTCGTTCGTTCTACAAGTATTTTTATTTTGCTGCGAGTTTAGTATTCTTTCGTGGATGGAATGAGTCAAATTAGCGATTCGCTGAGTATTTAGTAGGCGCATACTACGCTTTTGCTAAGACTGCCGCTCAGTTTAGTGTATGGGTGAATGGATATTCAAATATTGGAATATGTTTCCCGTCACGTAATTTTGTTTTGACTACACTTAATATCTGCGATGTAGTTGAGTGAAAGTAACTGAACTGGTAATTCATGTCTGAATGTGTTCATATTTCCTTACAAGCCTACTTAGATATGTTTTCGAACTGAAAAGCAGGATATTTAAATAATAGGTATTTGTTGTTTTTTATCAATAGTTTCTATTATGACATTTGTCCAGTTGGGTTAACTCAAAAAGGTTATAACATATCCATACCTTGAAGGATAGTATCTCTATAAAATATTAATCGGCTTGGTACGATTGATATTGATAGTCGTGAATCGTACTTCCAAAACACAAAATTGACGGCTGACCCCATCTTAAGAAAATAGGGTCAATTAATAATGCATTCGACATGATAATTATAAAAACAAAATTATTTTCTATTAAGAAGCGTACCTGAAGAATCCCCACAGGATGTGTTCAATAAAAAAATTATAGCTTTAGACCTTCCACACGATTTAATCACTTTAGGGCAGTGTGAGAACTAAATATCCTTAGAGAATTTAGCCCACACAACGCATGTAGATACACCCTGTTAAACAATTAAAACACAGCAAGCATTCACACAAAAACGGGAAAACCACGCCACGTAAACAACATAACGGGAAACCACGGCTCTTCTAGCAACACAAGAAGAAGGAGAAACCACAGACATGCAGAGGAAAACACAGCAAACATACATACACAGCGGTAAAACCACGCCACTTCCAGCAACACACGCCATCCCAGCGCAACATGTTGCAAATGTGATAGTTGGCAGTACAGGCTTGGCGGAGAGTTAGCAGGCCTACGATCTGTCAGTCAACATAGAACTGTGACAGCGAGCACACGTCTAGCACCAGAACATAACTACACTGGCAGCCAAGACACACAAGGACCCCGATATACACGATACAATTTTAGAAAAGGAAGGTATATACAAAGCAAGAGAGCTAGCTTCACGAGACGAAGGCGATCAGGAGACACCATTCCCACCAGATTAAGACAAAGAGACGACTGAAACGTTCGCGGAATTATCACGGCTACAGCCGTCATCAATAATGTTACCCCAACAGAACCAGATAGCTACATTCGCAACTATCATCGACGAGGTGAGGAAGTGGTCCGTAAAATACGATGGCGGGCGAGACCCATTAACGTTCGTTGAACGATTAGAAGAGCACACCGAAGCATACATGATAGACATAGATATCCTTTCAAGAATCATGCCCGAGTTACTGTGTGGTAACGCTCTCCAATGGTATCACGCCAACAACGAACATTGGAAGATTTGGACCAGTTTTAAAAGAGATTTTTTGAGTTTTTTCTTACCAGCACGTTACTTCGAACGCGTCGAGGATAACATACGAGAACGAAAACAACACGAGCTAGAGAAAAACAAAGGCTACGTTCTGGCTATGCAGAATCTAGTGCAACACTTTGGATATAACCAGCAGCAGCGATTGGAAAGAATTTTTCAAAATAGTCACACCGATTTTCTACTCAACATTCGGTGGCGAAATTTCGAGACACTAGCCGAACTTATTTCACTTGCAGAAGAGTACGAAGGGATCCATGAAGAACATCGACGAACAGTAGAGACCCCTCGACATGAGATAACGAGACACATCAAAGGTGACCACGAGGTAAGAAATTCAACTCGATCGAGGGTTCCACCAGAGACAAGGCGCGACGGAGCCACAAAACTCAGCGCCGAACTTCCAGCAATTATACGACAGGAACGCGGCCGGCTATACGCCTTAATCAAGCTTGGAGGAGAACCGACGGAAGCTATCATTGACACTGGTGCCACAAAAAGTTTCGTTTCGTCACGAATTGCAGGACGCATGGACGAAACCAGAAGTGGTAAGAAGGTAACAGTAGCCCTCGAAATACTAATGGTGGACGGCACCGCCAGCAAAATTTTCGACGCCGTAGAGACTAACATCCAACTCGGGCAAGCATCGGTAAAGGCAGTGTTACATGTTATGCCAGGTGCGATTGATGACGTCTTACTCGGATTAGATATACTGGGGAGCATGGGAGCTAGGTTATCTTGCGGAGGTCACCAGGTAGTGCTGAAAGCGTCAAACGTTCAGCAATCAACGGCCAATGACGCACAATTATCCCAACCTTCCGCGGAAATACAGCTCCCACCTGAAGGAATCAAGATATCCATCGCCGACGCCTACGAAACAGGATTAGAAGCCTTTCCACAAATCGCGGTAAGAATAAGGAGAAGCCTCACGGACCTTACGACCGGCATAGGGAAGCACCGACTGAAGTTCAGTACCACCAAATACCAAGTGGCTATGTATCGATGGGGCGTCCACATCAGAATGAAGTCGACAACAGCGATCAGAACAACTACAAATCCCTAGTAGGGAATTTAAATGCACATTTTGATTTGAAAAAAATAAAAAAACAACATGAACTAATTCTATGAAAAAATAAAATGATTGGAAAATTAAAGAAATAATAATAATAAAAAGGTTACAGAAAAAATATTTATATAAATAAAGGTAAATCTTGACAAGAAATAAAGAAAAATAGAAGTTATCATGGAAAATTTGCACTTTCAGAAAATAATAGAAATATATTTACAAGGAATGCAAAACTGACCGAAATGGGAAGGCTACTGTGAGAATGAAACTAATTTAAATTAAATTAACTAAAACCACACTATTTCCACCAGCACAAGCAACATGTTGCGAATGCGCTAGCAAGAAGCAAAGGCTTGGCGTGGGGTAGACACTGGGGTCCACATATTCGGAACTTAGGGGCTTGAATGTTGCTGGATTTGCACAATTTTTGGTCATAAGATGGCATACTCTTAAAACATTATTAGTGGAAGCTTTTATTGGTTTAAAATATAACTGGTTCTTGATTTGTGTACCGGAAAGTAAAAAGATCAAGTGTAATTTAGAATTGTGTTTCAAGGGAAGTAGGCGTGGCTGTAGTCCTATTTCGCTCATTTTCGCGCTATGACATGGGATAATGAAAATAATGCCATTAGAAGGTGAAATAATATCTCTGGCGCAATTAGTTATTAATTTATAGCGCTTTTAGTAGTTTTGTACCGTTATAAGGGGAGTGAGCGAGATTATCTTCCGATTTCATTCATTTCTTCACTATTGGCAGTAGTTTTGTCCTGCTCTGAGCAAATAAAGTTATTGTAGCTTTAGTAGTTTAGGAGATATATACATTAAATTTATTCGAAGTCGGGTCCCCCCCACTTTTTAAAAATATTTTTCATACTAGTGCCCTTGCTACTGCAATTTCTTGTGCCAAATTACAGTTTTATACCTTAGTTTAGTACTTGGACGATTTTTAAGCGTGGCAGTGGTCCAATAACGTCCATATGCGAACTAGTCATTTGCTTTGTCCTTAGAAACTAGCACACCAAGTTTCGTGAAGATATCTCAATTTTTACTTAAGTTACAGCTTGCAAGGGCGGACGGACAGAAAGTTACCCGGATTTAAAATTTTCTTTCGTCATCCTGATCATTTATATTTATTTAACTCTTTATCTATCTGGCTTAGGGCTTAACTATAATACAGTGTTACAGTAATCGGATTTAGTTCAGGTATGCGCCGTTTCGTTCAATAATTTGTTTCCATCTAAACGGCAGCTTCATAATACCCCACTCGTAGAAGCCCCCTCCTTATTTGCGAAGAACTCGGACAGCCACTTTTCACAAGCCTCTTTTGAGTTCAACTTTACACCAACAAGGGCTTTCGCCATGGACAGGAACAGGTGGTAATCACTTGGCGTTATGTCCGGGCTATATGGTGGATGCGATAAAACCTCCCATCCAAGCTCCCGTAGCTTCTGACGAGTCATCAACGTGGTGGTCTGGCGTTGTCCTGGTGGAACACTACACCTTTCTTGTTGGCCAATTCTGGACGCTTTTGGTCAATAGCTTGCTTCAAGCGATTCAGTTGTTCGCAGTAGATGGTAGAATTAAGCGTCTGGCCATATAGGAGCAGCTCATAGTGAATGATTCCCTTCCAATCCCTTTAAAGACGCAGCAAAACCTTCCTGGCCGTCAATCCCGGCTTGGCCACTGTTTGAGACGATTCACTGGCCTTCGACCATGACCGTTTTCACTTGATATTGTCGTATGTGATCCATTTTTCGTCGCCAGTCACCATCCACTTCAAAACCCGGTCGAGTTCGTTCCGTTTCAGCAGCATATCGCAGGCGTTGATTTGGTCCAGAAGTTTTTTTGCGTCAAATCATGCGGCACCCAAACATCAAGCTTTTTTGTGTATCCAGCCTTCTGCAGATGGTTTAAAATGGTTTGGTGACTAACTCCCATCTTCTGGGCGATGTCCTGAATTGTCACATGCCGGTCTAACTCGATGTTTCTAACTCGATCGGGATTCGTCGTCGCAGGTTTCCGCCGGCTGGCTTATCCATGGTGTCGCTTTCACCCGCTCTGAGTCGTCGAAACCATTCATCCGCAGTTCGAAGGGATAGAGTAGCATCCCCCAAAACACCATTAATCTCACGGAACGTTTCTCTAGCGGATTTGCCTTTATATATTATGAGCTGCTAAAGCCAAGTGAAACCATCACAGGAGATCGATTCCAAATGTAATTGATGCGTTCGAGCCGAGCACTAAAAGAAAAACGGCCATGGTACGAAGAAAAACACAATAAAGTCATTTTCCAGCATGGCAATGCTCGGCCTCACGTCGCAAAGGTGGTCAAAAAATAATTGGAGACGCTGAAATTGGAGATCTTAACCCACCCGCCGTATTCTCCAGACGTTGCCCCATCTGACTACCACTTGTTCTAATCGATGGCACACGGTCTAGCTAACGAGCACTTCAGTTCTTATGAAGAAGTCAAAACTTGGATTGAT